>NW_007252873.1:0-117721 GCF_000164805.1 Carlito syrichta
GCGTACGAATAGAACATTAAAAGAGACCCTAACCAAATTAGCCTTGGAGACTGGCGGTGACTGGGTGACTCTCCTCCCCTTCGCCCTCTATAGAGTGCGTAACTCCCCTTATAAAATGGGCCTCACTCCTTTCGAAATCATGTTTGGTATTCTGCCGCCTATTGTTCTGAACTTGAAATCTGAAACCCTGACTGAATTCGATGACCAACAATTTCTTTTTTCTTTGCGGGCACTGCAAAGGGCACCTGAACAGGTGTGGCCCATTCTAAAGGCTCTCTATGAGACCGGGCCACCCCTGGACCCGCACCGTTATAGACCAGGAGACTGGGTGTACGTCCGCCACTACAAGCACCAGACACTGGAGCCACACTGGAAAGGGCCCTATGTTGTCGTCTTAACCACCCCACCACACTCAAGGTAGATGGATTCACTACACCCACGTCCGACCAGCTGAGCCATTTGCAGTACTGCAGGACTATGTGCCAGAATGGAAAAGCAAACGGGACAAGGACAATCCTCTAAAGCTAAGACTATGTCGTACTTCTCCTTCTGCTTCTTCATGACAGGGTTAGGATCCCTCCGGGCAAGCCCCAATCCCCACCAACCCATGAACTTAACCTGGCAGGTTATAGACCTTTCCACCAGTGATGTCATTTGGCAAGCTTCAAACATGACCCCCCCTACACACATGATTTCCAGTCATGACCGGGGATCTGACCCAATTCTACCACACTGCCACTATGCAATGGAAATTAACCCAGGGAGGCACTAGCACAGGTACTGGTACTTTTACGTATGCCCAGGGCATGACAGAGATAAAAACTGTAATAATCCCACTCAGTATTACTGCCCCAACTGGTCCTGTGTCACCACAGGTTTCATAAATTGGAGCTCTGCCAAGCCCAACGACTTAATACAGGTACAGAGGGCAGGTATCCCCAACTTCCATAAATGATGCAACCCTACCCGAGGTGAACAATGTAACCCCATAACAATAAGCTTCACCAAAAAGGCAGGAATGCTCGAGGATGGGAGATGGGAAAAGTGTGGGGACTCAGAATATGCAGTGCCGGGGCAGGGGATCCCGGAGCTACTTTTATGATAAAATTAATAGTTCAGAGCCCCCATGTAACTATAGGACCTAACCCAGTACTTGTCCCAGAGCCTAAACCGCTGCCACCACGCATTAGTCCGAGTCCCATAGAGGCTATGGCAAACTCATCTAGACAGGCAAACTCCATGAACCGGTCTGGCCTAAAACCCATACACGGACCCCCCATGCATCCACTATGGAACTTACTTACCCAAGCTTATACATTCCTGAATACGACAAGGCCAGAATTTACCCAGTCTTGCTGGTTATGTTATAACGTCCAGCCCCCATATTATGAAGGAATTGCAGTAATGGGGAATCATACAACTGAGCATAATTCCAGTTCTTGTAGGTGGCAGCCAGCAACTCAGGGGCTCACTCTCCAATTGGTAACGGGCCTGGGACTATGCATAGGCCGCCCCCCACCAGAATTTCAGTCCCTATGCAACACTACGCTGCCTGTAACCAGTTCAGACTATTACCTGCCTCCTGGAGACGTCTGGTGGGCCTGTACCACAGGTTTAACTCCTTGCTTCCATGGACAGGTCCTAAGCCAAACCAGGGGGGGCTTTTGTGTGTTAGTCCAACTGCTCCCTAAAATCCTCTACCACACTGATGAAGACATACTTCACTGGTATAGCAACAGTACCCATCAGAGAAAGAGGAGGGAGCCAATCACCACCATTACCCTGGCAGTCCTCTTTTGGACTTGGACTGGCAGGAACAGGGACAGGTATAGCCTCTCTAGCAGCGCAGAGCCACCATATGATGGCCTCAGGGCTGCCACAGATCAAGACATTGAAAGAATAGAGACCTCCATTTCTCATCTCCAGGATTCTTTAACTTCCTTATCTGAAGTGGTCTTGCAGAATCATAGAGGGCTAGATTTAGTATTCCTGCATCAGGGTGGACTGTACGCTGCACTAGGAGATGAGTGCTGCTTCTATGCAGACCATTCAGGTGTTGTTAAAGAATCCATGGCCAAAGTCCGCGAAGGCTTAGCCAAATGGAAATTAGAACGAGAACAGAGACAAGGATGGCTTCAAAGTTGGTTAAACTACTCACTTTGGTTAACCACACTATTGTCTGCTTTAATAGGCGCCGTGATCATACTCTTGTTGCTGCTAACCTTCGGTCCATGTATTATAAACAAACTAATAACTTTGTAAAAACTAGAATAAACGCTGTGCACGTTATGGTCCTCAAACAACAATATCAACAGGTATCCATAGACAACTCAGCATGTTAAAGGAATCTAAGATTAGATTCACTCTACCCTCATGAGAAGTGGGGAATGAGAGGACAACAATAGATTTAGGTTAAGAGCATGCTATTGAGAGACCCAAAGAAACTTAAAAAAAACCCATATTTGCTGTAAAAGTAGCATTTAGTTCACTATATTTCATATATCCCCACCTCATGCTTACTATATATTTTGTGTATTCCTACTTCATGTATTTTATGAAATCTTAGTATTTTAAATTCTACCTTAAATGAAATCTTAGTACTTTAAATCCTACCTCAGACCCCATAGAATTAGGCATATGTCGGGTGCCGGGTCGTGACCAATTGTATAATGGCGTAAGTAGTGTTTGTATTTAGAACTCTTGGGTTAAGCATTGTCAGCCCCAAATTAGTAGGCTAACTTCTGCTTTTACAACAGGATGTAAATGATAAAGCGATAAGCCCCTTTCAGACATTCCTACAAGGTGGCAGCAGACTCAGAGGCACCAGCTGCTCTCTATCACCGGTTTTTATCCCAGTGATAATTTACACGCAGTGGCTATGTAAACCTGAAGGGAACAAAGACTTTTATAAAAGAAACCGCCTTGCTATAATATGCTTGTGATATTTTTTAAATTTCCAGAATTAGTATATGAATTTCTATCCCACATTCACTGTATGTGTTTGCAGCATTCATATTTAAAACTTTGTTAAGTTTGGCTTTTGTTGTCCCATAATGACCATGTTATGTTATGTAAATGTTAAGCAAGCAAGCTTTCCTAAGCATACCTTGGGATGGAAACTTAAAGGGCTAATGTAACCCTTTGCCTGCCAGCTCAGGTTACTTCATACGCAGGGACTGCATGGACCTAACTTATCTAACATTCCACTCTGCCCATTAAGTGGGTTTCTGTCAATCACGGACAGCACCCACCAATACCAAGTGTTCCCGTACCCATTAGGAGAAATTACCCAATCATGTAAAATCAACTTTAAAGTTCTTTCCCATCCCTCTGTAATTGTGCATAAAAACTGCTTGCCATTGTGAATCAGGACTCTGGTCCATGAAGCCTCTATGGGCTTCATGCATGAACCCAGACTCAAGCCTGAATAAAGACCTTCGTGTGTTTGCATCGGAGCTGGCTCTTTGTGGTCTCTATCTCTCTCATTAGAGTCCCAGGTTCAACACTGCCTGCTGCTTAATATGAACACAATGTCACATTTTCAATTTCTGAGACTCCACATTTACTAGAGCAATTGCCGGCATCATTGTGGACTCCGGTGTTCATTCTGCCTTTCCAGTTGGCAAGCTCTTTGATTTATTCAGCATTGAAAAGTCAATGGTGAGACTTACATTCTTTGTATCCCACTGTCAAAAACTTGGCAGTATCTTATTTTCAAAGTGGTCTGATGGAATGAGAATAGGGCTCCTGAAACTGCTTGATTTTTCCAGCATGAATCTTGTTTAAAGCTTTACCACAAATTATTTAACTAGCATACAGTATGTTGCCAATGATGTAGCCAAGTCTTTCCCATTATTGTTCAGGAAAGTAAGACTTAACACAATGCCATCCCCAGTCTACCTGTGTTTTTAAATAGTGGCCCATTACAGTAATTTATTTTGGGTTATAGATTCTGTGAGTTCACACATACATTTTATTTTGAAGTAAGAACTACTTGGGCAAGTGTTTTAGCAGAAATTTTTAAAAGTAAGGTAAAGATTTCTATAAGAATCTTAGGTAAATTGTTGCATAACCAAGTCCTAAATCCCTTAAAAAATAAACAAATAAACACATAAAACAAAGATTATCAAGAAGCCCATGGCTAAATTAAACCTACTAAAACTTTAACTGAAAGAGTTTATTTGTGTAAGAAAGAAAATTTCTGTCTTAATGCAAGTCTTTTACATCCTTAAATCTGGACATCAAATTTATACTTATTGATCTTCAACTCTAACTTTAAAAGCATCTCTTAAAAGACTGTTTGTACAGCCTAGAGTTAACATCTAAAAAGGACCTTTGAACACCAACTATTGGTTCAGGCTAACTAATGTCTCGGATTGACTGACTTTAAGTCCCATATGCAACTATATTTTCTGGAATCCAAAGTATCAGAGTAAGCAGGTATATTATGAAGAGAGATAGAAATATGAAGAGGGAGAGAGAAACAGTGAAGGTAGAACAGCAAGCAAATTCATGAATCACACCTTCGTACTTCACTTGAACAAGCAAATTATTAGTTTACCTAAGAGTCAATAGTGTCCCCAGGCTACGAACAGTGATGGACATCAACAAAGGCAACTATATTTGCCACAGCTTGAGTATGTTTAAATTTTAAAGTTTATATATTTCCATCACAGATCAAAATTCAGACAGTGTATTTATGTGAAACACCAAAACATAAAACACAGTCATTGGAATATAATTTTATTTAAAATTTACTTAAAATAACTCTGGCAATCTGAGACATCAGACATAAAAATTCTTTTTTTAAAATTATACTTCATAAGTAATTGAATAAACAGTATGCTACTATTTCAGACTTTCAGGCTAAATTTATGTATGACCATCAAGAAAGACTATGCATAAAAGTGTGTAGATTTGATGTGTTACTTATAGTAAATTATCATATTGTATGTATATATAGCAATAATTGTGAATATTTCTTGAATTATTGCTATATATCAGATGCTTGTAACTGGTATATGATGTATGAATACTTAGGGAGTAATCAAAAGAGTTGTCTTGTTTTGTTCTTTTTTGGTATACCATTTTGCTTTTTAAAAATTATAGTATCTTACCTTGCTAGGCAGGATATGACTTTCTTGTCTGGTGTTCTACATTCACTTTAGGTTATATGGATACTTTCACATGAAAAATTAGAATATCTGACACATTATTTTTTATTAATCAAACTCCCCATGTGGTTTATTTTATTTTATTTTATTTTTGTAGAAACAGGATCTTGCTTCGTTGCCCAGGCTGGAGTGCAGTGGAGCCATCATAGCTCGCTGCAGCCTTGAACATCTGTGCTCAAGCACTCAAGCAATCCTCCCTCCTCAGCCTCCCAAGTAGCTGGGAATATAGATGTGCACCCCCATGCCTGGCTAATTTTTAATTTTTTTTTTTTATTTTTTGTAAAGACAAAGTCTTATTATGTTTCCTGGGCTGATCTCATATTCCTGAGCCCAAGCATTCCTCCTGCCTTGGCTTCCTAATTCTGAGATTACAGGTGTGAGCCACTGCACCTGGCCGCCTCGTATGGTTTCATATTATATCTCCTTCCCCCCCTTTCCCAAGTCTGAAAACTTGAAATGGGAAAGGAGTATGTCTGGCTTCTCTCTTCTCTCTTTCATCTTCTTGCTTGAGTCGTCTTCCCTGCACCTCACCTGTGATGATTAAATTTATGTGTCACCTTGGCTAGGCCACAGTACCCAGATATTTGACCAAGTATTCTAGATATTTCTATGATGGTACTTTTAAAATGAGAATAAAATTTAAATCAGTACACTTTGAATAAAGCAAATTACCCTTCATAATGTGGTGAGCCTAATCCAATTACTTGACAGCCTTAAGAGAACAAAGGCTGACCTCCCCCAGGCCAGAAGGAATTCTGCTGGCAGACTGTCTTTGGATTCAAACTGAAACTCTTTTCCAGGTCTTCAGCCCAGCAAATGTTGAAAAAGCTGGCTATTTCTGAAATACTTGCTTGAGTCTCCCCAGATCTCATTGGATTCACTTATCCTCTTTCAGTAACCTTGACCCAACTGATTCATCACTATGTTGGGTCGTTGTATATGACTCCTTTTAACACATTGACGGTCCCCTCCAGCTTCAGCCACTAGGTCCCTCCACCCATCTCAAGCAACTCTACATGATAGTACTAGTACCAGATAACTTTCTCTCTTCTTGGTAGTCAGCATTTGGTCCTTAGAAAAGTAACTGCCCCCTTTGCTCTGACAAATACTTCCTCTGCAGGCTGCTTCTAACCCAGGATCTTGCCTCAGCTATCCAGGCACTGAGCTTATCTCTGTTTATTAAGCTCTCCTGATTGATAAAGCAGGATTCAGATCCACAATGTTCTGAAGTCCCAGACAAGGTATATATGGGTCTCAAAATGGTCTCACTGAAGTCCTTTCTCACTTCAAAGTTAGAAAACAGTATTTTAAAAGATAACAAGACCATACACTTCAGTCATTCACCCCAAGAGGAATTGTACGAACTGTCAATCACAGATCTTTTTAAGAAGGCTAAGGCGGAAGGATCGCCAGAGCCCAGCAGGTCGAGGCTGTGGTGGCCGGGAGCGGCCACTGCACTCCAGTCTGGGCGACAGTGAGACTCCAACTCAAAAAAAAAAAAAAAGAAAAAGAAAAAAAGAAATCTCTTCACAATGGGCTTCCCCCCCCCCTTTCTCCTCTCTGCATTTTATAGTTTCAAAGAGGCTGGGCGTTCTAGAGTTGTATAGCCAATTCATTGTACTTTTCTTTGTAATTTCTGAATTTAGCTTTATAACCACCTTGATACCTATATCTATCACACAATTACCTCAGTGAAAGCAGGCATATGAAATCATATTTGAATTTCTTGCTGCACACTGTCTTAAGCATTACATAGGAATTGTCTCATCTCATTCTTGCAACAAGCCCATGAGGCAGGTACTTTATTATTCCCATTTTAAATATGATGAAACTAAGCCAAGCATATTAAATAACCTGCCCTCGGTCACCTGGTACATGCCAGAACTGACTTGTAGCACCCAGGGGGTCTGATTCTGATTCACAATCCTAACCACTGCTGCATAATGCCAGTCACTGAATATTTACTTGACATTCTTCCAAAATGCAAGTGTACACTCTGATTGGTAAGTTTACAATTTAATTACCTTTTAAGGGGAAAAGAGATACATATTTCTAACAGTCTGAAATCAATCCATGCTTTATAAGACCTGAGCACTGAGTATCTATTGAGTATATACTAGGAAGTCAGGGCTATGTTCGATTTGGAGAACAGTGAAGGAAGCACAGCTTGAGATAGTAAACCAATACTATAGATTGGAGAAGGGAGGCAAGACTTTACTTGGATCTCATTCATTTCAATTCCTCTGTTAAAGTAAGTTAGTCTATGAAAGAGAAGCATGCAGAAAGATGGCATAGGAAGGCATGTTATACTGCATGATTCCAGAAAGATGGAAAGGTCTCTCTCCCTCAAAGACATGCTTTCCATTGGTGTTAGGATGATTAATATCTCACAGCCAAAGATAAGCTTGCTCTAAACTCTTCTTGGCTTAAGATAATGGTGCACATTAAAATACAATGCTTCTGGGAGAGTTAATACCTTACTGGCTGTCTTCCTTTACTTCTTTCTAAGTATTCATCGACTTTATTGTAGAAAGCAGTTGAGGAGAAGAAAAAGGAGTAAAATTCATGATAGAGAGAAAAGAATGTTTTCACTAAAACCAAACTGCATCAAAGGTCCTGCTTGCCCACTCTGTATTTTTAAAGATTTTTTACAGTATTTTTAGAGATCAGCTATTTCCATCTGCTATGACTGTGGATCATAGATGGGGTATACTGCAGGGGTGTCCAAGGGGTGCGCCAAATTAATTGCTGTAAACCAAATAAATATTTCTCAGACATAGTTATGGCAGGGAGGAAAAACTAGCAGGCTTTAAGCTGACTGAACTGTGGGCAGATTACTCTGGGAGGTCAGGGAGAAAGACACGTAATGGAGTTTTTTTAGATTAATCATAAAACACACGATAGTAGCAAAAGGATCAAAATTTCTCCATATAATGACATAACAGAGATTTTCAATTTACCCCTGATGCCAGAGACAGGGTAAGTTGAAAACCTGATTGCTGGTTGTGCTCGGTGGCTCAGCCTGTAATCCCAGCACTTTGGGAGACCGAGGTGAGTGGATTGCCTGAGCCCGCGGGTTTGAGACCTGCCTGGGCAACTTGGTGAGACCTCATCTCTACAATAAATCACTGCACTCCAGTCTGGGCAACTGAATGAAACTCCAACTTAAAAAAAAAAAAGAAAAAAAAAGAAAACCTGATTGCTGTGGTGGAGGCCCTGAGGGAGGGCAAAGGGTTGTTGAAGAAGGCGTGTTAGAAGTAGGAGAAATTCCTGCTTAAAATAATTCTTAGTTAAAAGAGAACAGGTTAATACTTGGGAAGCTGAGGCAGGAGGATTACTTGAGCCCAGCAGTTCGAGGCTATATTCAGCTATGACAGCACCACTGCACTCCAGCTGGAGCGACAGTGTGACTCTTTCTCCAAAACAAAAGAGAACTAAAACAAAAGAAGAAGAAAAAGAAGGAGGAAGAGGAGGA
This sequence comes from Carlito syrichta, assembly GCF_000164805.1. Taxonomy (NCBI): domain Eukaryota; kingdom Metazoa; phylum Chordata; class Mammalia; order Primates; family Tarsiidae; genus Carlito; species Carlito syrichta. The sequence continues at coordinate 8,650 of NW_007252873.1, forward strand.
GGGGAGGGAGGAGGAGGAGGGGCGAACGAGGAGGAAGAGGAGGAGAGGGAGAAAAAGAAGAAGGGAGCAAATCCCAGTTAAGCTACATCCTGTGACGAGAAGGACAGAGTGTGGGAGCATGAAGTAATATTTGGTAAGGCATGCTTGACAAATGACTGGAAAGCACTGTGTGCTACTCAATTTTAAGTGGTCTCCTTTGCTATTGTGTGATGACACCCTTCTGTTACTCCCAGATCTAGAATGAAAATCTTACTTATCCATAATAGTATTGTATTAGCAACATTTTAGCAAATGAATTGTGTCCACACATTGGGTGATGAATTTAGATGGAAGGATGCCAGCCATAAAGGTGAGGTGAGGTGTAAGGAAAAAAGAATGGTGTCATCCCACTCAGGAATCTTTAGAAACATAATGGGAAGGGCTGAATGTACTGCAAATACTTAGGATGAGGACCTAGAAATTTCTTTGGCTATTAAAAAAAAAAAGAATTACCATGGACTGCAAAACATGGAGACATCCAGATTACCTGTATGTATCCTTTTTTAAAATGTATGCAAATGCAATTGCACTTAATAGTTTATATAACATATGACTGGATTGCACACTTAGGAGCCTTTGGTATTATAATGTATTTTTCTGAATTAGGGAGACTACAGTCATGTAGGAGATGGCAATAGTTTTTGATGCTAAAAATGAATCGACTTGAAAGGAATGAAAAAGAGCGCCCGCAACATCTTCTTTGCATTTTCCAATATATCTATAAGAAATCTATGTGAAAGGAACTGGATTTAAAATCTGTAGGAAGGTATGATTTTCCCAGAACAGGATGACTTTTCTTACTTTGACTTGCTGTAATCCTGTTTCTTCTTAGTACATGTGCTTTGAGATTCATTGCATTTCACTTCTCTACCCTCATGGGCTTCAGTCCTTGACATTAAGGAAAAAAATATCAAAGACAAGGAAAATGTACTAATATGCTTCTCTTGCTTTGATTACTCCTCTTTTAATTTTAATTCATGTATTTTCTTACATAAAGTGGGTGTTTAACTATGATTCTCACTGATTAACTACTCCCCCCCTACAACTATCCCATCAAGGTCAGGGTCCCTAAGAAAGCAACTGAGAGAACATACACTGCACACATGTGCCAAAGTATTCTGTAGGCTGAGAAATTAACTAAAAATGAGTAATATGCTCTCAATTTAAACCTGGCAGGGGGGATTGTACTTTCAACCCCAAATTGGAATCAGATTTCCTCCACTGGGACTTTTTCCGCCTTTGGCATAGTCTATGAACAAGGAGATCTTGGTTCCTCACGTGGTATAATAACAAAACTGGGTTCACGTTGTAGCTGCATGTGGTTGAGTGAGGAAGGCCAATATGGAGATAAAGCTAATGGGAAAGCCCTGGATTCCTTTTTATCACCAAACAAATGAGCATCAACAGAGCCTTAAATAAAGCTAGCACAATTCGTTCTTAATGCTCAGTTTTCACAATTACCACGCTTCCCAAGCATCTATAATTAAACTTAGACACTTGGTGGGCACATGTCATTTCTCAAGAAGACATTTATTTTCTGTGTGATTAAAGGTATCTTCAACAAAGCATATTATTAAGTGGCCCTTGACTTTTCTACTTTGTTTTCCAAGGTGTAATTTCTCGATTTCTGTGGCTTTCAACCACTTTATTACTAGAGAGATAGGTAAAATGGGAGAGGAGGGAAGAGTAGAAATATTTATCAGTTATCAGGTAATTTAACACTTTTTAAAAGTAAGTCAATGAATTTTAAAAGTATCTTTTCCTTAAGTAGTATCTGAGACTCCTTGATGGGAGATTAAATTGTGTTTGTTTTATCCATCTATTAGGTCATATCAAAGTAATTCTCAAACATGACTGCAGACCTAGAAACTCTTGGAGAGCTTTTTAATTATATCAGTGCTCAGGCCTCACTGCAGACCAATTAGTCATCATCTCTTGGGAGTGAGGTGCAGACATGAGTGGATTCTGAAAGCTCCAGGTTATGCCAATGAACAGGCAAGATGGAGCTAGCTCATTGCTTTACCTACCAAAGGTGTCATTTGCTATTTTAAGGAACCATTAAATCGTTTTAATCACCACACAATCCCCATGAAAACAGCAACACTTCATAGATTTAACACAGTTTTCCTATAATAAATTATCATTAACTTATTCCATGGTTAATTGGATAAAACTATTGTTGAAAACAAGCAAACAAAAAAAGCCACTCTATTTTTTTGCATCTCTATTTCATTTCACTTGGAGAAGATTCCTGAGATAGCTGCTGATTAAAATCCCAAGAGATGCATTTGCATATATACATGCTCTTGAACTTATGCCTTTAACATTTTTTTAAAAAAAGAAAGGGACATACACACACACAAATGAAAGAGATTTCTTTGAATAGGGTGGTTCTGACAGTACAGTTAAAATATAATTTAAAGAACATTTTTGTCATGATCAAAATTTTAAAACTATAATTCAAGGGCATATTAGTTTAAAATACTTGATAGCAATTTTTAGGTATTTCTGAGACAGTCTCTGGCACAGCGGATGTATATAAGCACTGCAAGACAATATTTCTGCTATTTGTTTATGAATTCCCCAGAGAGATTTGGACTTTGGAAATATAGCACCTTAAGATGTCTGTGAATAGTAAATGACATAATAGAAGAAAAATTGATTTGTAGGTCATAACACAATATTCTGGTATGTAGTATTTTTATTATTATTTCATCCTATTAATCTTGGAATTTTATATGCAAATGAATATTTCAGCTGTGGGAAATAAAAAAATATAATTATTAATTATAACATTTATTAAGCAATTAGTGCTTGACTTTCTTGTTAAGTATTTTGTATGATCTCATTCATCTCCATGGCAACCCAATTAAGAAAGAATAGTTATTGCCTCCATTTTACAGATTTGGAAACTGAGGTTTGTGAGTTCTCAGTTTCCCAGCAATTTCAAGTGAAGATTTCCTTTAGGTCTGAAAATACTTAAATTCTCTCCACAAATATTGGTCTAAGAATCCAGACTGCTTTGCTTCTCTGTATTTCCTTGGATATTCTCATGTCAATAACAACGTCACTTGCATGTAGATATGCAGTGAAAACAATTTCTTTTTGTTTTTCATTTTAGATGGAAGTGTGGTGATGTTGCAGAGATTATTTTAGGTGATGAGGGCGTGGGCAATTGCACTGTGCAAGTAACTTTCAGAAAGGGCTGAGGGCAAGGAGATGATCTGATGCCCTTTTGACATATCTGCCAAGGAGTAGGGCATGAATTATGCCCAGACCCAGCATCACATGTAGCTCAGTAGATAATAAGCAAACACCATTGCAACTGCATGCTTTTTTCTTTACAACGCCATCTTTGACGTGTCTCTGTCCATCAGATTCTAATAATGATCTTAATGAAGCTTTACCATTCTGCAAACTGAGTAATTCATTGACCTATGTCTCGCTCTAGTCTTCATATTTCTAGAATCAGCTGGAAAAAGTCAGAGAAATATATCCATTTTGATGCTAACTGGGACCTTAGCTTTGGTTTTATTTTAGCTTATGTTTTATTTCCAAGTTTCTTTATCAAAACATTTAAGGAGTGCAGACTTTTTAACTCCAAAATTAATGTACCAGTACAGAAGTGGTTTCAGTAGACTTCTACAATTTGTTGAGGCGCTCATAAAAAAATAGCTTGCTTAAGTTTGCAAAAGCTTTGCAAACAGAAATGGGGATAAAACAATGATATTTGTTCAGTCTTTTCATATATCTTCTGTTGAAACCTCATGAGGGCCCAGGGGATTTCTTGGCAGAAGCAATATTGCAAATGGCCGATTTATTGGCATGGAGGGCAGCAATATGAAACAGTCAGGATCTGCACACTTTCTCCAGCATGAAGTCCAAACAGAGATCTGATTTGGTCTGTTTATTTGAAATGCTTTACTAAGTGATTCATTGCTTTGAGTTTATAAAGAACTGGGGTTTGGCTAGGAGTGTGCAATTTTGGGGGGGATGAAATATCAACCACGTGGAAGATAAACAGAGGACTTTGCTAAACAGTACAAGCCATCATGAGCAATATTAATTTTGTCTTTTGATTGTGCCATGGTACAAGCCAAAAGACACATGTCTTCAGATGTACTGTGTTTAGCTTAAACCATGTCTATGTTGTGCACAGCCCCTCAGAGCCTGCTGGCTCACCGCCCATGCCATGACAGCCTGAGTTTGAGACATTTGCATCAAATCAGTTCAGCACTGCAGAGTCTTCTGTCACATTTATGCCACAGAACTCCATTAAAGGTCACTGAATTCCACTGGAGAAAACCTGGTTTCCAATTCTGGCCCCTTCATTTCCCTAATCTATAACTTTGTACATGTCCCTTAACTTCTCGGCAGCACGACAATCTCAGAAGTACAACAACAGCAGTCAGGTCTTCTCCCAGGACTTGCGTGAGGCTCATGTAAGACCATGTGAAAAGCCCTTTGGAATTGGCCAAGTGTTCCATTTTAGCTGGCCTCTTTCGGCACCTACACCAATCCTCAACCAAGCTCTGTCACCACTTAGCACCTTCAGGGGAGCAAACTAAATACTGCTTTCTCCATAGAGCTCTGAGCTCTGTTCCAAGGCAACAGTTAAGATTTGTTGAGCATTTTCATCATATTCCTCTTCTTTTCCAGAATCTTGGACTTCAGTAGAAAATGCCTTGACAAGAGTTTAGTTGACAGGCTGGAAACCAGAGCAGGAAAGAGAATGTGAAAGAATTGTATGAAAACATACACATTTCTTCAATGTGAGTTAGAACACTTTATGCTTTTATTTTTATTTCTTTCCTTTTCTTAACATTTATCCTGTTTCAAAATATTTGTTGGAAAAAATATTTAAAATATTTCATAATAAGGAGAAAGTATGACTGAAAGTATAAAAATGTAAGCATTCACGAAACCGACCCCCAGTCTAATAAAAAGAATGTTACTAATGTGATTAAAACCTCCCTTACCCTCTCCCCTAGGTATTTTTTCCCAATCATACCCACTTTCTTTCCCTTAAAGAGTTCATCACTATCCTAAGTTTCATAGCAATCACTTTCCTGTTCTGCCTTGTAGCTTTACTATCCAAGTATTCGCTTTCAAATAATATAATTTACTTTGAGGACTATTTTCAGTCTTTTATATAAATGAAATTATATTGTGTCTATATTCTTGCCTTTGGTTCAACATTATCTTTGAAAAAGTCATTGTTTGCTGCATGTAGCTGCATTTTGTAAATAGTCACTGGAGAATAACATTCCATTAGTAAGTATGCAGTGCATTTCCCATATTGTTATTCTGTTGATTGACATTTGGATTATTTCCAGTTTGTGGCTATTAAGAACAATGCTGTTTAAGAAATATTCCTAAATATTGTCACCATGTGCAACAGTGCCTCTCCTTTATTGCAGTCATATGCTGTCAAAGGGTATGTACATCTTTGGCTTTACAAGATAACACCAGATTGTTTTCCAAAATTGTTGTACCAATTTGCAATTTTACCAGCTTTTGCATTATCTCTACATAGTATCACTTGGTCTTTTGCTTTTACTTTAAACTAGATTTATGAAAAAAATTTGATTTTAATTTCAGTTCTTTTTCCTCTGACAGAGCTTTGGGACGTGGTTTAAATTAAATATTTTTGATGATCTGGGTGGGTTTATAGGATTGGTCTGTGTATTTCATTTCCTAGGGCTGCCATAACAAATTTCCGCAAACTGGGTGGCTTAAAACAACAGACATTTATTCTCTCACGGTTTCTAGAAGTCTGAAGTCAGAAATCAAGGTGTCAGCAGGGCAATGCTCCCTACTAAAGCTCTTTCCTTGCCTCCTTCTAGCTGCTAGTGTTTTCCAGCAATACTTGGTGCTCTTGGTGACACATAATTCAAACTTCTAAGGCTTGCACTGAAGAAAAAGAAGGAGAAGGAATTATTAGTTGGTGAAACAATTACTATATATACTATATAATTTTTGCTTGCTTAAGATATTAACATTTCCCATAAGAGAGCATTTAAAGATTTATCCCCTCAAAATAACACAACTGCCTACAAAAAAACCCAAAAAACCTTTGGATTCTATTAGGTTGCCTTTATAGACCAGCAAGTCATTGAAATAAATAGGTCAGGGTTTTGAGCAGGTAACTTAGGGCATGTGTGCCCAATCTTTGTACCCGAGTTCTCTGCTGAACCACGTGATGTCGACAACAGCACGAGAGTTTAGATGTTGTTCAGAAGGGGGCCATTTGTCCTAGAGACTGATTTTGTGTGGGTGATCTTCCTAGTACTGGTGCAATAAAAAACAGGTTTTTAAAGGTGGCAGTTTATTTTCTCTAGCTAAGAGTTTACTTTGGCTAAAACCTTGATCTACATTCTTTAATGATTTGGTAAGACTGACCTTACTATTAGAGCATGATTAGACCAGTCCGTGGCCTGTTAGGAACCAGGTCACACAGCAGGATGTGTGCAGTAAACAAGCAAAGGGAGCTTCATTTGTATTTGCAGCCATTCCCTATCACTCACATTACTGCCTGAGCTCCTTCTTCTGTCAGATCAGCAGCAGCATTAGATTTCAATAGGAGCATGAACCCCATTGTGAACTGCACATGCAAGGGATCTAGGTTGCATGCTCCTTATGAAAATCTAATGTTTGTTGATGTGAGGTGGAGCTGAGGTAATGACGCTAGTGCTGAGGAGAGGCCGCAAATACAGATTAATGTTAACAGTGAGGTTTGACTGCACAGATATCATAATAAATCAGTTGCTTGCAAACTCATATCAAAACTCTATCAGTGAGTGGCAAATGAGTTGATATACTTTAATTGTACAGTTGCATCTGGTGGCATAATTATTGTACAGTTAGGTATAATTATTTATAATATATAATTATTTGTATTGCACAATTGTGTATGATTATTTCATTATATATTATATTATATTTCATCATATCTACTACATATAAATATTTATTTGCACTATATATAATATATGTATTTACATTATATTTCATATATCTATATGATACATATAAATATATGCATTATATTTCATTATATGTTTCATTATATATTACAATGTAATAACAGAAATAAAGTGCACAATAAGTGTAATGCATTTGAATCATCCCCAAACCATCTGTCCTCCCCCAGTTCATGGAAAAATTGTCTTCCACAGAACCGGTCCCTGATGCCAAAATGTTTGGGGACCACTGTGTTAGAGGGAGGAATACCCCGTGGTTGTAGGAGTTGAGCCAAAAGCTCCACTGATCAAGCCCCTTCACCACTCATAATGCCTTGAATCACACCTTTAGAGAGAGTCCATACCGTGGGTTCCACTACATATATCTGAGAGCACCCTGTTAAAATTCAAATGTCTCAAATGGAGAGGAGTTGGTGAAGAAAGAGGGTACTAGGTGATTTTGAGACAATGCTATTGCACTTGAAACATTAGTTTAACAACAAAAAAAGTTTTACTTTTTTTTTTTAAGTCAGGGGCTCACTCTGTTATCGAGGTTGGAGTGCAGTGACACCATCATGGCTCACGGCAGCCTTGACCCTCCCCTCAGCCTCCCAAGTAGTGGGGACTATAAATACACTCCACCACACCCGGCTAATTTATTATTTATTTTTCTGTAGACACAAAGGCTTACTATATTACCTAAGCTGGTCTCAAACTCAAGCAATTCTCCCATCTCGGTCTCCCAAAATGCTGGGCTTAAAGACAAGAGCCACCATGCACTATTTATCTGGCAGAGTTCTATGGTGGTGTTAACCTCAGAACAGAATCCTTGCTTTTATCGGGGCAGAAGTGTGAGAATAAGTTAAAGAAGGCATGGATTAGAGAATTCAACCTGATAATACTTCCTTTAGGACACCAGAACTTTTGAAGACATTAGTGTCAGATGTGGTATGTCTCCATCTCTTGCAATTAGGACCAAAGATATCTTTCTCTTGAGTCTTTCTTTCTGATATTTATTATTTTTAATAACTTTACAGAATTTTATTAATTTGTTTAATCCCTGTAGGTGGACTCTGGTTGTGTCTAGTTTTAATCCTTTGCAAACAATGCTTCAGTGAACACTCGTGTGTGAAAATACAGCTACACGGCATACATACAAACACATGCAATTATATACATTTTTTTGTGTATACTCAAGGGAATTCTTAGAAGTACATTTTTTATTTGGGTGTGTGCAGATGCAATAAAATTATTGGGTAAAAAAATATGTTTATTTTACACTTTGGTAGGTATTAAAATTTTTTCCTGTAGTAAAATTATACCAAATGATTATCTCTTCTAAACTACGTGAGAGATCTGATTTCTCAGATCTCTGGCAGTATCAGATAATCTAAAACTTTTCCTTTTTTTTTTCTTCCTGAAAATATTGCATTTATTTTTGATTTGCATTTTTATTATTATTATCTTTTTGTGATAACTATATTGCTTTTTGTAAGTTGCCACTTCAAATTCTTTTGCTATTTTTTTCCTGGGTTATAAATCGTTTTTCCTATTGGGCTGATTAGAATAAGCCATAAGAAGAAAACTATTTCTACAAATCTGACAAATATATTTTTCTTAATCTTCTGAGAATGTTTATATTTTGGTATGGAGGTTTTTAATTTTTCTGTTACATATTGTCTCAGAAAAAAAAATCCCTAACTGTATAACCATATACCTTTTACAAAAAAAGTATCCTCCTTTTTCTCTTTCAAGTTATGTCTCACTATGTAGGTAAAGATTCTGCTTCCATTTTAAAAAATAGCTTATTATTCTTTTTATCAGGGAAAAAGGAAGAGGAGAGAGCAATTTCTCTGCCCAGGTGCAGGCTGCCCAGCTGGACAGCTTGGCTAGGAGTTGGATGAAGCATTTATTTTCTTCTCCCTGTTTCCCAATTAATTTGGGTCAAAAGACGTTTGGAATAAACACTAAGAGAAAGAAATACCATTTTTGTTTTGCTTTCAAATTTAAAATATATTCTATAGATGACAAACATGCTTTAAGATCCCAGATTCTTGATACTTTTAATGCTATGTGTTTAAAACACAGGTAACTCTGTATGATTTTTTTTCCATGTAAGCCAACTTTAGTTGGATGACAGCATTTTTATTTAGACTTCGCCATTCTCTTTCCATTTTATGAGTTGGAGGAAATTGCAGAATGCAGGTTTATCTTAGGAACTCTCAGAGAGGAGTACACATCAAAATCCCAGACGTTTTGTTTCCTTTTAACCATAGTTGTGGCAAAAGATTATAGCTGTATCAAAAATTTTTGAGATATTAAAAGAACTTTAGAGACTACTAAAGAAAGATTAATCAGGTGATTGCATGAAGGGAAGATTATTGTTTTTCACAAGAGAACAGAGAAATCTATTGAGGCCCAAGACTGTCATTCAGCTAGCCAATTCTTGGCCTTACATTTGCATCTCCAACCCTGTTGGGAAGTCCTCAGGGCCCTGGCAGTGCTTCCTGTCTTTCTCACAAGCTGCCTTGCTGTCTTGGGTTTTTGAGTCATGAGGCACCCAACAGTTGTTTGGCCAGGCTCTCTACCCAGCTTGGAGCCTAATGAGTGACTTTACACAAACATCCCCTTAAGCTGGAGGAGTCAATCTGTGATTACAGCTTCCTAGGAGCCTACAAAATCTGTAATTTGCCTAAAGTGAGCAGTCAATTGACCCATCTTAGACAAGAGTTATGTTTGATGGCTTCATTCTTTCTCTTATAAATCCTCCAAGCTCAGTAAAAGAGAAATCGTAAGCAAGTTGTCATACTATCTGGCTATTTTATATGAGCTTTTGGGTGACTTAGAAATGGTTGTGATTTTTGTAGCTCTGAGTGTTTCCAACAGGGCTGAGTCTGGGCACAATTTCCAAGTAGCAAAATATTCTTTTGTATTTTTTCCCATCTCCTCTTCTGACTTCTGCCTTATGGTTTCCGGCATTCCCAGGCTTCCCTCTCACGACTTGTATGTGCTTCCCATGCTAGAAGTACCCTACACGGGAAAATTACCTTCTTGTTACTTTTCCTTTCAGAAATTACAACCAAACTCTCTTTTTCTTTCCTTTTCTAAAATAGAATTGAGTGTGAGTTGGTATTAAAGTTTTCCTCTTTCTCCCCTGGCTTTGCATTCCATTAGTTGTGCTTTTTTACTTATAATTAAAGAAAAGTAGAGAATGTCCTTTTGACCCTAGCATGTGCCATACTTGGCTCCTTTTTAATAGCTGCGATGACTTCTCGCAATAGGAGGGATCAGCATGGAGTGCTTGGTGGTCACCCTGCGGACCTTGAAGAGTCACGGTCTAGTCTACTAGAAGATCAACTCCGTAACATGAAGGTCGTTTTTTATTTTTATTTTTATTTTTATGTTAGTGACAGGATCTTGCTCTGTCACCGAGGCTGGGGTGCAGTAGTACAATCATAGCTCACTGCAGTCTTGAGTTCCTGGCCTCAAGCCATCCTCCCACCTCAGCCTCCCAAAATGTTGGGATCAGAGGTGTGAGCCACCATACCCAGCCTGTAGGATGATTTTCTATTTTGTTCCCTGCTGTGATCTCAGCCACTGAGGAAAGTTCTGGCACATGTAGGTACACAGCAATTAGTTATTGAATGAATGAAAGATTTATTTCTTCTCCCTTGTCCACCAAATAACCAGGTCTTCCTATATCCCAGTTTCATTCATCCTCTAAGCCTATTCCTCTTATCCCAGAGTGGGAGGAGCTGCTGAGTATCCCGGGCATTTTGTAGGGTTTCTATGATAGTGTAGCCTAATAGTCAATAGTGTCTAACTCATTGGCCATAGTGCCCATTCGTTGGGAGGATACTTATGTTAATATATGTAAAGGACTTTGGGTGATACCTGCTATATAAAAAGTCCTTAGTAACTTAATTACTATTTTTAACAAGTCCATTGATGACCACAAATTGATTCAGAATTGCTGGTTGAGCATTTGTAATGCCAAAATAGGAACAATGTGTTTGTGAACTGTTTGACCTCTGGGGAAATGAGAAATGGATTTAATTGCCTATTGTACCATAACAAATCTTCCCAAAATGTAGTCACTTGAAACAACAAGAGTAATTTATTATCTCTCACAATTTCTGTGGGTAAGGATGTGGCTTGACTGATTGGCTTTGGTTCAAGATCTCTCATGGGGTTGAAGTCAAAATATCAGCTAATATTTAGCTGAGACTTTTAACAGAACATCCACATATGACCTCTCCATGTGGCCTGGGCCTTCCTCATAACATTGTTCTGAGTTCTAAGGGCAGCATTGAGAGAGATAGAGACAGAGAGAAAGAAAGAGACAGAGAGACAGAGAAAGAGAAAACCAGACACACATTACACACACACACACACACACACACACACACACACACACACGCACGCACGCATGCATACACACATACACAAAGAGAGAGAGAGAGAGAGAGAGAGAGAGAACCTGAATATGCTTTTTATGATTTAACCTTGAAAGTTATGCAGCACCACTTTCTCCCTCATTTTATGGGTCAAATAATTTACAAAGATCCCTCAAGTTCAAGAGGAGGAAAAAAAGACCCCGCATCTTGGAGAAATGCTAACATCACATCATGTGAAATAGGGTATAAATACATATGGATGTGACCACCTTTAGACAAAGCAGTCTATCTTAAGGACTGACTCCAGCATCAGCATGCACAGGCACAAAAGCACGCGCGCGTATACACACACACACACACACACACACACACACACACACATCTCCCCACAGCCCTAACTATAGTGGGGTTGGGACTAACTAGGTCTCATCAATTTAGATTTTAATTAGCAAAGGATTATGGAGGTCTTTCTGAATTGTTTGCCTATGGGGATGAGAATTGCTATGTGCAACCGCTGGCAAAGCATGTTTTGAATTGCAGTCTGACACCCATTTGAAGGGTGTTTAAAGAAAAAGAAGTCTAGAAGTCAAAATTGTAAGTGCAAATTGCTAATGCTTCCCTTCTAGAGTGATAGGGCTATAAATACCGAAGCTGTTTCTGTTAAACAACAAATGGAAATGCTCCAGGATCAATGAGAGGTGTTAGCACCAGGGAGAAACAGCATCTTAAATCCTTACGTGAACAATTAAATCAGACGCTTTTGACACTTTCTCGGAGACACTCCTGGAAGTACTTTATTCTTTATGTCATGATTCAGAAACTCACAGCAGGTGACAAGCAGATTTTGGAGGATCATCAGTTCAGCTTTCCCAGTACTCTCCCCAAACATAATTCAATATATTATATTCAAGCCAGTTTCACAGTTTTTGAGAAAAGGTGATGGTTAAAAATGAGTAGGTTTCCAGAAATGTACTTTATGGCCTCAGAAAGACAAAGAATTGACTGGCTCAATAATACTTGAATCATAACACAGTCAGAAAGAAAGCAATTTATTCATAAGATCCCAAGAACTCTATATTAGAACTCCTGGGGATCATGAGTAGAAGAGCATGAACCTTAGAGATTTACTCACCCTGCCATTTGTAATCCTTATTCGATTAAAATAAAAATATTTTTCCAGTGATCATTATAACCAGGCTACTTTTATAAGACATTTAGCTACTAAACAAACAATAGAAGGAAAAAAATAAAACTTTCAAATCACAAAAATTTCATTTTTCTAACATGTTCTAAATGCTTTGAATCTGCCTGATTAAAAGACCTAGCTAGATGGAGATTCTTGCCATCACTGAATGGTGAGGTGGGTTATTGGGATATTAATTCTGGGAGCAGCCAACCCTCACAGCTTCCAGAGGCTCAGTTGATAGTTCTTGAATTGAGCAGCTGACAGTGGAGCAGTCACTCCGGCAGAGGATGTGCGAGTAAGCACTAAGGAGCAAGCTGTAGGTTTAGACAGAACAGTGTCTGGATCCTGACTTATTTATTAGCTTTGCAGCTTAAGTGAGTTCCTAGACCTCTCTGAGTCTCAGTTTTAACATCAGTAAAATGGGAATGATAGTACCTATCCCATGTGTTCAGGACTTAACAGTGTCAGGCCAGAGTAAGTAAATGGCCTGAGTTAGTGTTATTGATAGTATCTGGCTCTCTCTCCCACTCTACCTGAAGGTTACCTAGAGAGATCAGAGACGTTTAGGGCCGACTAGAGCCATTTACAGAAGTCCTACAAAGTAGCTTCATCAGGAATTGGAAGAAATTGCCCAAGGAAATATAGACCATGATGAAAACACTGCCAGACCTGAAAATGAACTTATCAGTGCATCCTCCACATAGCTGCCTTTGTTCCTATTGATAACTGACTAGCACCCAGGCTTGTCTCTGGGATTTGGGGAAGACAAGAGCAAATCTACTGTGCATGACTATGCATTCTTGTCTTGCATTGTCATTGTCCTCACTCCTAGACAGGATTAAGAACATTCTTTTAGCAGTGTATTTGTCAGAAAGCATGATGGGCTCCTATGTAACCCTGAGGGAGGAGAAGGGGACAGCTCTAGGTGGTTCCTTTGCCATCTAGATGATAGAAAGAAAAAGACAAGTCTAAGACCTGTACCCAGAGTTATCCACACTTCTTCTTTGTTATCTGGTCATAGCTCAAACTTATTTGAGGAAGGGAATACTAGTGAGATCAACGTGCCAGATAGACTCTCATCTCTCAGTGTCCATAGTGATAGTCTGGGAGTATGGAGGAACATTCTCAATGCTGTGTCTCATCTCTTGATCTCTGTGCTCTATGCAGCCATTAGAATAGAAGTTCCCCATCTCCCAGATTCAACCCTTAGAGTAAAAGCCAACTTTGTTACTTGAACAAATCCCAGGATTCCTGGATTTCTCTTTGTTTTCGGTGCCCATAGTTTTCTTGCTTTCATACTGATTCAGAAGGTCTTTTGTTTTGTTTTTGCATTATCCAGAATTTTGGTTGAATTTATCAAGTGGCGTATTAAAAGTGTTCAACATAGAAGTCCTCTGTATTAATTTATATGGTTCCCAAACTAAATACAGCCCAACATGTTGCAAGTATTTAGACATCTTGAAGAATGTAGTCCTTGAGATAAAATCTAGCTATTACTGATGCAAAAGCACCTGTCACTTGTTCCACAGCTGTCCCATGCCCTTTGTGTTGTTGACCTTCCTCATTTGACATTCTTTTCTAAAATTTGAAAAAAAATGAGACTGTTTTCATTCTTCTTTTCTTAGATAGAGACAGGCAATCAGCTACACATCCATGATGGGAGTTGTCTGGAAAAGAACTAAGAAAACAACTCTAATTAGATGATCTCTGAATGACTCAAAACATGTCATGAAATAAGTCCATGGAATGGTGAAAACCAAAGTGAAACAGAGCTTAGGAATGTTGCATCCTCCTTTTGCCTTTCTCTTTGGGCCACCCAACTTTTCCATGTATTAAGCATTATATTCACATGTATTTGTAAGATGGGGAAGCACCACCCTTCATTTCTTGTGTAAATGCTAATTCTGCAGCCTTATGGTCAGACTTTCAAATAGATAATTTCTGAACACGTGTTGGTTTTTTCAATATCTCATCAGCCCTTAATCTAGATGGGTTTTATTTCCTATAAATTTATTGGTTACAACAATTTTTTGCTCAAACCATAATTTATTGAGCATAATGCTTATGAATACAAATGTGGAGCTCAGATCTATGTTGAAATTTATGCTCTATCATCTAAGCTGTGACCTTGAGCAAAACATAGTTTCCTTGTGCTTAAAATGAGGAGACTTGTGGTACAATTCATCAGATTTTGAGGAGGTTAAATAAGGTAATATTTATAAAAATTTTAGCTCATGACCTAATGCATAATAGGTGTTCAGTAAATGAAAAACATTTCTAGTGTGAGTCATATTTCTTTCTATGATATTACTATAACAGTCCTTAAAATGTTTGCCCATGCGTTAATCCTAACTGATATTCTAACTACGTGTAACCAAATGGAATTCTAAAAATCAATTTACTAATTAAAAAAAAAATTTTATAAAAAAATTAATGTTGTCTGTTATCACTTTTATAATTTAAGGCACTAGGTGTATACAATGTTAGAATACAGAACATATTCCCTTCTAGCAATCAATATTCACTCACTTCTTGTTATGCTTTGCAATGTTGTTTATTGAGAAATGTCTAACTGTGTGGTTTTGACTTTGAGCTACATAATAGCAAACATCTATGATATCCTGAAATGGACAAATGATTGTGAACAAGAGTTTTTTGATATTCTGATAATATGGAATGTTAGTTCCAGATTGAGACAACAATGATACATTTTACAATTTGATTTCTACTTATATTTCTATAATTTTTCTGCCTTGTACAAGTGAATTTTGCAGGACTAAAAATTGTCATTTTCTAGTATAAACTAGATTCATTATTCACACTGGTAAAAGTCTTCAATCGCAAAATCTGGCATCATTTAAATTTTCAAGGCTAGTGCAGGAAGCATCATGAGTTGAGTCAGTTATAGTTAGATAGGTAATTACCCTATGGGGAACAATCTTATATGAGCAAAAAATAGGCATAGAATGACATAATGGTCATAGATGCATCTATCTCATTTCCTCTCTGTGTGGGGAATCACCAAAGGAAATCTTTAATACAATAGAAGTTTTTTTTTTTTTTTGATTCATGAAGACAGTAAGCAGCAGGGCTTAAAATTAGAATGACTATTGGAAAATTTTGGTTTATTTTTTCTATGTTCCAACTGTGAAGGCCTGGAGAATTCAAGAGTATCCCAAGAGTTTTTGAATGTTTTGAAAGTGAGACTGAGAAAAGAACATGTTTACTGAGAACGTATTACAAGTCCAGCTGCGCAGCCTGGCACGTTTTCTACTTTGTATCCATCTGCCCACCTGTTCTACCTAGGACTTATATGGTTGCCATGAAATTTATTATAAGAGCCCGAGGACAGGGGACTAGTTTTATTGTGTGCTGTTCTCCCACATGTAGTCTAGCACATGATCTGTAAAAGGACTCATTTGCTAAATATTCATATAACTCTAGAATGTTCATTTCAGATTAAGACAATAAAGACACTGCCACCGGGTTTCCTCAAGTTCTGTGACCAGAGAGAAGAAAAAAGGCCATCTCACAAGATGTAGTCACCTTTGCTCTTCAGTGAGGATGTGGACAAATTTTTATAAATTCTTTTTGTCTTCTTGCAAAACATGAAATAAGCCCACAAGAAACAACAGTTGCAAGAAAACTTATTATTGAGCTAATTGCTTTCATCATCTCCAAATCACAGCATCTAACATTTATTAAGAGCGTACTTATTTTGCAAACATTATTTTAAGTGCTTTACAAGAATTAACTCATTAAATTCTCAAGATGACCTCTTGAGGAAAGTCCTATTATAATTCCTATTTTATAGACTGGGAAACTAAGGCAGAGAGAATTACCCTGGTTTTCCCACAGCTACAACGTTAGAAAGACGTTGAGCCTGAATTCAATCTCAGTGGCAGTCTGATTCCTGCCCACTTGCTCAGCTCTTCCTGTACTGTACTGGCTTTTTGTGTGACCACTAATGCTAGCTTTTTCATCTTTCTCCCACCAATAAACTGAATCAGATTTTTTTTTTCTGGTGCTGATTTTAGTTTGACTGTGTCTCTTCAAACTGAAATAGCTATTTAGAATGTAGATGTTGACGACGCCTTTAACTCTGCCATCACTTTACCATTGCAAGTCCTTGTCCGTGTCTCCTTCTATTCTAAGCACTGAGTGTCTACATTATTTTTGCCCTCTTCTCGAGTCTGGACTGGCTTTTTACAGTGTGCTCACAACATAAGCATGCATAGAGAAACAACTGTCACGTTGGCTGTATGGTGCCATATGGCCCTTGAATCTTTTCCTATTGCATTTGTGCCCCCAGGCGTTCTGTATTTTCTATCAGTGATTTTGGTTTGCTTCCCCAGGTGTCTTGCCTTGCACTATTGCCTACTAAATCAAACTTGCTTTTGACAGATCATTTGTATAATTTATTGGGATGTAGCAGTCTCAAAAATGTTTTTGTATCTCCGGTGACTTGGTGTAAAAGGGATGGTGATGGCCCAGAAAATTATTCTTCCAGCCCCACAGAAATCGCTGTGTGACTCTCACCATGATTAGCTTGGAGGCAACTTAAATGTTGTGTTTGACTTCCAATGCAGTTTGCTGTCAACCTATTCTGAAATAATTATAATAAACCTGCAGATTGGATGTATACTCTGTTCAGTGGGTGGCAGATCTCTTTCTAAACATTTCTTCATGGAGCAGATTCCTAGCAGGGTTTATGTTTCTTAACTAGTCTTTATAGTAAACATCTCCTGTAACAGTTACATTTGGATGTCAGTAGCAAAAGTTGTGTGTGTACGTGTGTGTGTGTGTGTGTGTGTGTGTGTGTAAGAGGGTAGAACACAAGTACATATCTACTTTTATTTTTGTTTTTATTGTATCACCTGAGAGTAGCTAATCTTGAAAGGCTCTGGGAGGTAGAGTAATATATAATAAAGGAACTAAATAGTGACTTAGTAAATTTCAAGAAAAATAATTATCTAACTCATTAATATGGTTAATAAAATGTAGTAATTATTTTGTTTTAATTATCTGCAAGAAAAACTGTGAATTGGGGATGCAGGTGATGATAACTAGCATATATTATATATAGTATAATATATAGTATATATTAAATTACAAGCCAACATCATAATTTGCCACATCTTTTAGGTATTAAAATGGCTTGATTTGACTGTTTCTTGCTGTTTTGTTTTTTTTTTTACTATTTGGAAGGCATAGATGCTATGATGGTTGGCCTGTATTTTACTAGTCACTTCAAAATAATGAACATAAGCAGTTGTAGTACTGTAAGTTCTATGGAAGGTTTTGACAGTAATAAAATCTAGGCCAAGCTTGATTTTTAAAAATGATTCTTATGGGTATTTTCTCTGCTGCCAGAATTTCAGAAATGTTACACAAAGTGAAAGCCCCATAGTGCTTCTAGTTACCATCAGATCTCTGGAATTTCA
Organism: Carlito syrichta; assembly: GCF_000164805.1. NCBI lineage: Eukaryota > Metazoa > Chordata > Mammalia > Primates > Tarsiidae > Carlito > Carlito syrichta. The sequence goes on from NW_007252873.1 coordinate 26,678, forward strand.
ATAGAAACCAGGGACAGTCTATGTAAAAACTTCTTAAGATTTTATGAGCCTGTTTAACTTCCTACAATTTGTTTTTTCAGAAGGTATGTTTATTATTTCCTATCTGCTTTTCTTTAGAATGTAGCAATAAATTCTGAAAATGAGAAGGGGCCATAATATTTATTCCCAGGTCTCTCCTCTAAGTCCCAGATGCACAAATACAGCTGTTCATGTGGCCTCTCTCCTTGGGTGACTCTCAGGGACCTCGTGCCCACACACCAAAATGGGTCTCTTGATTCCCTTCCTTTTCCTCCTCCGCTATGCTTTTTCAACTGAGAAAACAGCCCTGATATTCACACAGTCTCCAAGCCAGAAAGTTTATTTAAACACATTTATTCAAGAACTATATAGCCTATAGAGCAAAAAAGCATAAAATGCATGCATCTGAAACATGCAGCTCAACAAATGTCTACTCGTGATTATATCATGTAACACCACCTGGATCATTTTCAAGGTGCCAGAAGGTTTTCTTGTGGCCCTCTGAGAGTCATTGATTTCTCCTTTTCCATTCTTGCTATTCTTCCCTAACTTATCTGAGCCTTTTCACTTTTCTTCATTTCCTCTGCTTCCACTCTGATCGTCTTTGACCTCCATTACTTCAATCACTGACTCCCTATTTTCACTTTCACCAACTTATCATCTGTACAGAGTGATCTTTAAAAATGACAACCCTGATCATGGCACCCCCATTTACCATTAACTTCCCTTTACACTTAGAATAAAATCTATTACTGAAGCTTACAGTGACTGCTTTAAAAAGTGGTCCCTGGCACCCCTCCTATCTCCTCTCCCTCTGCTTCCTGCATCACCATTTCCAGGTATCCTAGTTTATTGTGGGTTGTTTGGCTGGTTTGGGCTGTGTTGTTATTTCTTTTAGTTCCTGTAAAATATCCTTAAAGTCTTTTGCACATGCTGTTTCTTTGATCTGAATGCTTTCCCTCTTCTTTCTTCCTACTTTCACCCAATGTTCATTCTGTACTCATGCCCAGGCACATACCATCTCTTCCCATGGTTGGTTTCTTCTCGTTTTTCCTTCTCACCTCCCCATAGAATGTTCTCCTGACCCAACCTAAAAGACAGCATCCTTTCTCTTTATAACACTGAACAGCAGTCTGAAAATTATATGTTTAAGAGTTGCTTCTAGTTGTGTTTCACCTAATGTCTGCTAACTGAGGTCCTTAGAGAAAACTCAAGGATGCAATTTCAAGCCTGTGCCCCTAACAGCTAGCATTGAACCTCAAATACAAGAAGTATAAGAAATTACTGAATGAGTAAATGAATAAGTGAAAGAGTCTATACTTGTCTCTGAAAACAGTGCAAAAAGGGAAAACTAAGAGGAAACAGAGGGTGATGTGCACAGCTCTTCTGAGGAGAAATTTAACCTGAGAAATTTTTTTTTCTCAGTTGAATGCATTTCACCAATGGATCCTGAGCTCAGCATCACACTAAGACAAGTGTGACCTCCTAGGATATCCACAGAGAAGAATTTAGCAAACACAAATAAGTTTCTCCTACTTGACTCATGTCCTTGGGTCCTGCAATCCAGCCCATTCCATTGGGTCTGGCTGAGTACCTCCTGAGGCAAAATATTTGAAGATATCTCACTGGTTTTTTTCTGTAATTCTTATAGAATTGGGAAATGATCTAAATCCTGGAACCTGGCACAGGCTGAAAGCAGAGGATATGGTAGAGTGAAGTGGTTGAAATAGAGATGCTATAAAATCTTCTGGAGTATGATATAAGGTTGGATTCTATGATTTTATGTGGGTAGTGATTTTGAATTTTGTTTTATTTTCTTTCTTTTTTGTGTGCATTTGCAATTCACCTCTGATCACCCTGAGCTATAGAAAAAATTTTGTTAAATACCATAATGTGATGTTTGTTGTACTTTGAAAATTTCAAAGTGGATATTGGTTCAATATTTGGTGCCTAGCCATTTAAGGCAGAATGGCAGCAGCCCAGAGCAAAGTTACAATGTGGAAAGAGGTATCCAACAAAGATGTTCAGAGAAGCAGATCAGAACAAGAGCTGACAAATCACTACAGGATGGATTTGTCCAACATGTCAGCATTCCTTAGGATTTACAGAAATACAAGGGAGAGAAAGCTGACTTCCCATGGCTGTACAGGACAGGGCACATTCCACGTCAATTGGTATTAATGAGATGAGTGATCCCGGAAGCCTAGAGAACTTGAGGACATTTGGGTTATCCCCCTTGGGTCATATGGCTAAAAAATTCTCTCACTTAGACTTTCCTATTTCTAAATAGACTACAACTCAAAAAAATCTGCTACATCTGGGTCTATAATCTTTTTTTAAAGTAAAAACACTGGCTAAATTAACTGGGCCATCAATCTTACACACTTTGGATTGAATTAGCTCAATTTTCTTTCATCAAAACTCCTAAAGTGACCAGTCAACTTAGGAAATGGAAAATTTAATGGATATGCAGGGTGGTAGTGTAGGGAAACATCATTTTGGCCCCTGGTGGCCTGTCAGAGTATATGGGGGTGACTGAGTTAAGCTTTTAGGAATCAGAGAGCTACAAAAAGGGATTGAATGCTTAGGGTGTGGAGTTGTGAAAGAAGATTGGAGAATAATGAGGGGTGAGATACTGCCAAAGAGAAATTCTGCTGACTTGTAATTTTACTTCTACTACATTCAACCATCTTTAAATGAGTCAGCAATGTAATTGGATGCAGTTGTTAAAAGAGCCAAGTAAAATAATCAGGTCCGCCACATTTGAATATTTTAGAAGGGCATTAGAGAATGAGAGAACATTTACAATGTATGGATCAGCAGATTTCACTTGAGTTCGAATAATAAGGATGGGGTTGCTTGGCTGACTTTGTGGGGGTAATTGGCTCAAATCATCTGTTTATTTCATGGACTATTGTGCCTTGATCTAAGAGGAAATACCTAAAATATTTATTTCCAAGCAGAAATCACTATTTGTTGAGATGACTATGGTTGAAACATGAGCCCAACGGAAACAGGCCCCAACTCTATATTTGTGATTTAGAACCAGGGCTGGCGTTCATCAGGGATTTACTTTGTGCCAGTCTCTGTGCTAAGAATTCTGTCTGTGCACTTCTTGTCATCCTTGCAACAAGCTTTTAAAGTATGTACCGTAATTACCCCTATTCCACAAATGAGGAAAGGAATACTACTGCAAGAGGTTGAGAGGTTCCCTAAGCGACCCTTCTCCACTATTAGGGAGGGGTTGGATGGAAAATTGGGTGGGTTTGTTTAAATCCAGAGCCCATGATCTGCCGACTTTGCAATCCTGCTGCTTTTAATCAGTAACAGCAGCCATCACTGCCTTATTTACTTTGGATGCACAGTAAAATGTTTGAAAGAGCAAAGGGATCTTTAGTGTTGGAAATATTAACCAAGAGCATTGTAGTTCGTTCATAGTCACACAAGATCAACCTCAATTTTTTGTATCTGGTTGTAGCTCAGGCACAGAACAATGGCTTATGTCAGAATTCAGCACCCCTAGTAGTGGCCCTGACTCCTGCTGTGAGTCCTTGGACAAATCATTTAGACTTCCTGAACACAAGTCTGTGATATTAAAGGGTTAAATAATCTTATAAATGCAGAGCTTTTCCAGCTCTAACATTCCAAGAATCTAAAAGTCATATGAGAATAAGAATCTTTCCCCAGACCCTCCACAACAAATGGGATTAATTTGCAACATGTTCTGTGGCACACTCTGATGTTGTCTGTCCAATGACGTAGCCCAAGACCAATGTAGGTCTTGCAAATGGACTTTGGCCAACGAAAAAGAAAACCATACCAGCTGGCCACTTGGCAGCATAGAAGAACTTGCAAAAAGGCAGACGAGAAAATACTTTTTCTACCATTGCTCCAGTATGTTTTCATTCAATGTCTTTTATCTCACAGATTTTCTCAAGGTGCAAACCTCCACGATTTCTAGATAGAATTTGCTCCCTGGCTGATTAGAGTTCTTCAATTACTTGTCTTCTGTAGTTAAGAATTCCCCCAAGTAGGAAAGTTGGCCAAGAAGTGGGAAGAGTAATTTGCATGCATATGTGTCTATTTTTCATAAGCATTTTTATAAATTCTGAGATATGGGTCTGATTTTCTTCTAGATAATGTTACTTAATAAAACACAGGGTATAAACTTAAATTTAAATTTACAATAAACTAGGAATTACATGGAACATACTTATACTAAAAAATTATTCCTTAATGAAATTCAAACTTAACTGAGTGTCCTATATTTTTATTTGCTAAATATGACTCATGAAACCAGGAATATTTTACTTAGCTTTTGGTGTGGGATTTAGGTCAAAGCAGTCATAAACTAGAATACTGAACATTTTGGACTTGTATTTATTACTTTACACATTTCAATATTCCAGTGTTAAATATCTGCCATACTATCAATGTGTTTTCACTAGGTGTTTTTGTGTTTAAATTCCTAAGGTTATAAGTTTCTCATTTTTTTAAGGAAAACACATGCATGTACACACACACACACACACACACACACACACACACACACACACACACACACAACATAAAACTGATTCACAAAATAAGAAAGATACCATTGATATGAAAACTTCTAAAGGATGTAGCACATTTTGGCCCACATCTATGACTGTGTTCTTTGAACGAATTGGGAAACATTGCATGCTGGCAGACTTTAATCAAGAAATATGTTTTCTCTTAAGGGTGATTTGTCTAATTGGCTGTAGAAATGCTTTTTCTCTGCTTCAGAAAGCTTTTTCCCATCTGCTAATGGTCCAGCTTCCCTACCCTTCCCCCACCTCTAGGGCCAATGCTATCCAGGGTTCAATGAACTGTGTTTGGAATTTTGTCATTAAGCTAGACAAGGCTTTAGATCTGGATTCACCTTGAAACAAGGCATTTCACCCTTCTGAGCTACAATTACCCCCTCTAGAAAAAGTGTTGGAAGAGATAATCTCCGAAATTCCACAGTCTACTATTTATGATCCAAAGCAGGGATGTGCTTAGGAAGGGAAAAGGGTAAAACAAAAAAGTATAAAATAGGGTTTTAGTGTGGCTTCATTCAAGGCTCTCCCTTCCCAAGTCTTTTGCCTATGGTAAGACTAGTTTGCCCCCCAAATCTGTAAGTATGTTTCTTCATTCAATGTTAGATGCCTTCAGGATTCCAAAGAATTTAAAATTTTCCTACAAAAGCATAAATTTAGCTACAATATTAGACAATCCAAACAAAATTCTGTCCATATGATCCTAAACGTCTAGGTTATGAATGAGTCTTAACGCTTGAGTGAAATTTTCAAGTTGATGTTTGACAAAGGAAAGGTGAAATCTATGAAGTCATACAAATGAATAGAGAAGCTGGTTCAGGTAACTGTATTAAATAAGGAGAGCCAGACAATTGGTTAGGTCAGGAAGCCAAATGAGTCATACTGACTCACACTTTCATGTCATTGCAAAGACAATGCATATGGAAGGACTGCGTGCTCTGCTCTCAGGCAAGGCTCATTTCTCCTTTCATAACCTTCATTGCCCTTCCTACCATAGACAGGACACTGATGTCATCAGCAGGATGCTGCAGAAAAACAGGTGAAAATAAACAGTGATGTCCTTCCGCTGCTTAGCAGTCAGACCCTGAAGAAAAGAGAAGGTGTGAGTCTCATTACTTCCTTTCAAAGTGTAAACTCAAGGTTATTTCATTGTATTTTCTTTACATTCATTTCGGTGAGAAAATTGTTTTGATTTCTAACTCACAGACTCATGTGTGATGTTATTGCAAAATAGTTAAAGGCATACAGTACCTCCTAGAAAGAAAGATTTCACATTGCTACCCATACAGGAATGACTTATAATTTGTTTTATCTAAAAACTGAGATTCATTCATTTATGTGCTAAAAATGCATTGCTAGACATTGCATTGCTAGACATTGCATTGTTCTTGGAGAATATGACATGGTATTTAAAAGGTAAACCTTTATCACAATACCAGATCCTCCATCTGGTGAAGTCTCAAATAATTCCTTTTTAAAAAAGTTTCATAGAGTATCTTTGACTCAGCCCTTTCCTGAGGAAGAGAGGATAAACAAGACTCATGGGGAGGGATGTTTCTGGGTGGATGAGGGCATTCAGTGGGCAGGCTTACTATTGAGAGGAGAAGTAGTTCTGAGAGATTAAACAGTCATTCCTTCTGGACCCTGATCTTTGAAGTCCCTCCTGATTGAGATTTGCTTAATTTTTTATGATATCTTTCTTCCCTTTTCTTCATTGAAAACAACAGAAAAGTGGTTTAAAAGGATAAAATTTGGCACATCGAGAGGAAAAGTCCCTCCGGTCTGTTCCAATTATCATTTATCAAAATACTAGGTGAGTGATATGTTGCTGTAATGGTCTTATTTTTTGTTTTTAGTATCTCCTGGTTATTTTCTTTAGATAATCAAGCTAAAAAAAAAAAAAAAGAAAAAAGCAAATGGCTTATTTCCAAATAAGTGTGCTTCTTTGAACTTTTTCTGTTTCATTAATGGTTAAAAGATGTATATGATGTGGTTTTTGAAAATTCAGTAAAATAACTTTCTGGTGTCTAATTTATGCTGATTTTTTGGTCTTTATTTTAAGGATAATCCTCTATTATACCCCTCCCCCCAATTTAAGCCAAACAAACCTAAGGAAAAAGAAAAGAAAAAAAAAGGAGTATTGCATTTTGCCTTCTGGATCTTTGGGTGTTTATTACAAGGTTTAGAACTTCATGAGGAAGCAATGTTTTATCATCGTCACCAGTTAGCTTTGAATGATGGATGAAGTTAGAAACATTCAATATGAACAGAGTTTTACTGGTTGGATAGTTCATAAATTCTTAGAGAAACAATGACCATTTCAAAGATTTTTTATTGGAATGTTTAAAATTTGGCATTGTATTGAAATTTTAAAGTATAGACTTGAATATTTTATTGGCTAAGCAGTCATGACTATATACATTTAAAACACCAAAATACTCAGTATGAACCTAATAGAAGAAAAAACAGTGTTAAACTTTGTCTTTATTGTATTTTTATTCAGTATTCCCAGGTACCAGTAGCATTTGGTGGGTGAATTACGAGGCTTTGTCTAAAAATAATTATGAAATAATTTGATAAATAAAAGACTATTACAGTGATACAAGTTTTTAAAAGTACCTAAATAGGCCGAGTGCTGTGGCTCACCTGTATAATCTTAGCACTTTGGGAAGCCAAGGCAGAAGGGTCACTGGAGATCAGGAGTTTGAGACCAACTTGGGCAACATATAAAAACCCTGCTTCTGCAATAAAGAAAAAAAAACCCAAGTATTTTAATGATTATATTAATATTTCAAAAAAGATAGCCAAGCTAGCAAGAGATTTATAGGTATAAACATATTTCGGCTTTATACATATCTTTGTTCTTCTGGAAAATGAAAATAATCATTAAAAAGCATCTAGAAAAGTAATTTTTTTGGACCTATATCAGCAAGGTAAAGCAGAAAACTAAACTAGTTATTGACTTGAATAAACCTATCCCATATTTCACCTCCAAAAATAAAAACAAAAGCAAAAATAATCACACAACTACAAATACCAACTTTAGACTCAATATCGGTCATTCCAGATAACAGATATTGCTTGTCTTTGCTGTAATAAAAAATAGATGACTTCTGAAATAAAAACTAAATGCTTTATTTATTATAAAAGCATTTTTGTAGAAAAGTTAGTGGCGAAATCCAACAAACACACAAATATTTCATGGCACTTCTAGGTCACATTCATGTATATTTTCATTTCCTTTCTTATGGTAAGTTCAGGTGAGTAAATATGGAGTTGGTATTAAGGCCTGATGAAACCTAGATTTCCAGCTTCATATTACTTTATGCACTTTTTTCTCTTGCTAGTTGTTTGAAAGTTTGCTTCTGCAATTTATATGATTAATCTATTAACGGAACTTGTTCCGCTATCCCCGTATTGCTACATATTCATTCTCTTACCCAATCAGCTGTCTTCCCTAGCTTTCTCACATCCTTCTGAACAAAAAGAGGACTAAATATGAGGGAAAATTATCATTTTTCTCTTACAACATTGACCCGAATGAATTTTCTGAAGGAATTATTAGCAAATTGGAAATCCTATTTGGATGACCACAATTTCCACCTTAGGGGCCTCTTCTGAAACATGCATTACCTGTGCTATATTCCCCAATTGGTCTCAGTCCTTCATTCTGATAATTCTGTAATGCACATAATGAAGACATAATCCTCTCCCTCTCTTCTCATCTGGTTAATTTCTAGCCCTTAGAAGTCTGCCATACTGACATTAGTAAGTCCTAGCTTTGTACGCAGTTTGATTTTGTTCTGGCTTTCAAGCTGTGAGCAGCATGTTAAACATCCTAGAGCATCCAGTTCTTGCCTTTCTGGAAGCCCAGGGTACAACACAATACCTCAAATCTCTTCTCATGTACCCCTGAATTTCTACTCCCTGCCCCCCAGAAAATTACAGGAATTCTAAACAAGGTTATGCTCTCTTTTTGAACTAAAATTGGTTTGTTCCTACAAATTCCTTCTTTTCTTTTCTTCAGACGTTAGCATCCTGTGTTTATTATGCTGTGGTGCTGTGTCCCTCCCAATTTATTTACAACTCATTAAAATCCAAACATTTGGAAGCAAATTCAATGTAAATATTGGAAGGATTCCTGGTTCTAATCGAGATATATTGACTTAGTTTTCACAAACTCAAGTCATGTATTTCGGCATTTTTTCCCCCTTTTCTCTGAGGATTCTATCTAAACTACACACACACACACACACACACACACACACACACACACACACACATTTAATTTTTGAAAAATGGGTCTATGTTCAAGTAGAAAAAGTTAAAATAAAAATAGAATGGGATCCTTGAAGAGATGCCTTAAGATCATATTGCTCCCCAGCTTTCCTGATTTCAGAATGACTTTAGGACTCTGAGACTGAAAAAAAAAGTTTCTTTTCTCTCTCTCTCCTTCTTCTTCCTCTCCCTTTCCCTCCCTCCCTTCCTTTCTTTCTTTTTTTAATAAAAGTGATAGATGCACATAAAAAGAATTTCAAAAATACAAGAAAGAAGTTAAGCAATAACAACAACAAATGAGTATAATATCACCACCAGAAAAAAACAGTGTTGTCATATTGTTATATTTCCCACATATAATACAGTAATTTTTAAAAACTGAAATCACTTTAAATATACAATTTATATTCAGTTTACTTTTTTTTCCTTTTAGTATTTTATAATGACCACTACCTTTACATATTCTGCAAACACATGTAAGCCATGGTGTATGTGTACTGGCATTCATTTACCATTCTAGGAACTTTGAAAATCTACTCTTCTCCCTATGAAAATAATTTCTTACATGCATGCAGTTCTCTAAATACTTTTCAGACACTTTATCCGACTTAGATTCTCAATAGATCAGAGAAAATATTATTGTAATCTCCATTTCATAGATGAAGAACTGAGTCCTGGAAGATTTGTGTGCCAAATTCAAGATGACAGGAGTCAGGACCAGAACCATGGTGTCTACTTCTTCATGGCTCATGATGTTAGAGGCAATCAAAGGGAAGTTGATGACAACCAAACTTAAAGGTTACAAACTGAATTGAGGACCGCACCCAATCTCTGACTCTACTTCTGTTGTTGGTGCCTTCTAGGATCTACAGTTAGGTGTCGTCTTTAAGACATTCTCCTCTCTTACACTAATATCAATACTAAACTTCCAGGAAAGTAGGTCTTTGTTGTCCACAGAAAAACTCCAAACTCTGTAGCCAGAAATCAAGACTGTCTGTGGTTCAGACCCTGCCACTTCTCCCATATCCACCCACTGTATACCCGATGCAAGAGTACGAACTCCTGTTTCTCCTTGATAAGATTACTTGCATGTTGGTTCAAAGACAGGTTCTGGGACTTCATTCAGGCCCACTGAAACATAATTTCTGGAGGCAGACCCAAAAATTTTAAAGAATTCAGAATTTTGTATGAGAACTCAGCTGTGTTTCATGCAAACTGAACTGCTCTTTCTTAGTACACCCATATTCCACAATTCTGGGCTTTTCTTAGATGACTCATTGAATACAGAAAGCTTCTTTCACTTTTACATTTTCCAATCCCACTCACTCTTCAAGCACCAATTGAAATACCACTTCCATCAACACTACCACCCTAGTGGTTCAATGCCTAACTGGCCTCTCCTTTCCCTGAGCTCTCATGTACTTACTACTTATTGAAGGAACCAACTTTGTTCAGCATTGTTCAACCAACATTGTGGCTTACTGTACTTAAGAAAATGTATTTGTTGAGTAACGCTGTTTACATATCCTCATTAATTTATAGGGTATGGTCCTATAAATTGGTTATGAAACTTAAGGCAACATTTTTTTGTCTAGAAGAAGTATGGAGCCTCTATTTGTATGCAAGAGTCTTAATTTGCACACGTTAGGTCATTCTCTTTGAGTACACAGACATTAATTTGAAGTTATGGTCGAGTCTACTAGATACCTGAGTCAAAATTCTTCATCAAGAAAAACTGGTGATGGAATATAACGCAGCCATAAAGAAAAACAAAATTATGAACTTCGCAGCAACTTGGATGGAATTAGGGTTTGTAACACCCAATGATTTATAACAGAAACAAAGGTGTGAGTACTACATGTACTAACCCACAGGCAGATCCTGAACATTTGTCATAACATTATAAGAAAGGGATGTGCAGTAGTGGAAAACTGCCAGGGGAGGAGAGGGTACATAATGTCAACAAGAGTACTTACAGTTTAATTGTACGAAGACCACTTATGTACCTAATCCTGAATTGTATACCACATCTTTAAAAGAAAAAAAAAGGGAAAAAAAATGACTCTGACACCACTTCTTCTCAAAGATTGCTCATGAATGGTAAAAAAAAAAAAAGAAAAGAAAAGAAAAAAAAAAAAATCCAGGCCAGCTATCATGGGCAGCAGGGGAAGTAATATATAAAAGGAGACTACATGACTGGAGCAAGGTTCACAAGTTCAAATTTGTCTAGGGGTCAGACAGATAATGTAAATGAATGAAAGCATTTCAGCTTAAGGTGCTAAATAGCTCCAAGCACCAGGCCTTAGCATCAAACTTGGGGTACAGTAGAGGCCGTGGTATTCTAAAGAATGCATCCCCTGTGCAGAGAGCCAATAGATTCCAATCAATTGTCACCAGGCAGAAATGCAGGTCCAGTGTTGCCAAATATTCAAAATTTTCAAAAGAAATTATAAATTAATTTTTATAGGGCATTCCCTGATGTTCTAATATTGACAACTAATTCAAATATACAACACTGGGTAGGCAGGGCAGGCCGAACACATTTACTGGTAATTTATTTTATGCAGCACACTGCCATAAACCAGAATTTCATGACTCTTTCTTTTCCTGAATCATGAGTCACTGTTTGAGAGTCAGTACCCTCACTGTCTAGAGAGTCTTAGGGGCAGGTAGAAATGATTTCAACAGAGTTCTCATTCCAGTCAGAAGGAAAAAAAAGTCTGGAAGGCCCTAGAGTTAGTTGATTATTCCAGAAATTCTAAGGAAGAGCTCAAGCCAAGGATGGATGCTGTGAACGAGCCCTGACTCCTGGCTTGGAGTTCCTGAAAGGGAGAGATGGGATGTGGTGTGATGGGTGGGAGTGGGGATCCGTTTCTCTCTCAGTAGAACAGTGTAGATATATTTCTTAATCACATCTTACTTCTCACGAGGTGTGAGTAATCGAGGAACTGCTTGCTGCTTCTACTATCTCGAGTATAGGCTCATGGGAACCAGTTTACACCAGGTCCTGGATGAACTGAGGTGACTGACACATTCTTGTCTTCCATCTGTGGCCTTAGTTAGGACCCTGGCTGTATTTTGCAGCTTTGACTATAAGATGACAGCATATAGTTAAAGCACTGTTAATATCTTATTTCATAATTTGGTTGACTCACGCATAAACATTGTTTATCAGTATAAGTGATGTGCATTTACTAATATATTGGTGACATTTCCAGAAGGAAGTGTTTTGTGGGTCTTTTAAGCTCAGGGAATCTCAAGAAAGGAGAGAGGAATTGGTTTCAGTTTGTTTGATGTCTGTAATTGGAGGTCATTAGAGGAGTTCCTGTTCTCTTACAGGTTGTCACCTCTGTTTTCTGTGGCCACATATGAAGGCAGTGTAATTTGCACAAGGTCAATCAGACCTGTCCCTAAGTGACAGTGGTAATAAGTGATGTGTGTGGTAAATGCAGTTAAGTTTGTATGTGGTGCCATTCCCGAGGGAGCCCTAGCCCTTTTTTGCTGCAATGTCTGACCTCCTCAGGACAAAATTCATCTACATTTGGGGGTTCCTTTGAAGTCATTAGGTGCTGCCCTACCCATACCTTGTCTTTCAGATTAAAAGGAGTTCAGAGCAATGCAGAGCAGTTCTATCAGGCTAGGGGACTAGAGGGGAATCACAGGAACTGGAGCAGGGCATCTGGTGCTCAAGCTAAGCAAGCCTTCATTTCCTTATTCCATTTTTAAACCATGTGCCCCATGTGACATGCCAGTAAAACATGGCACTTAGCTAAATTAAGCTGAGTAGCCAACCAAATCCCATATGCCTTCCTATGGTGAAAAGAGAGGCACTTTACTGCTCTACCTCATAAACCAGGGAGCAACCCCAGAAACCAAGGGGCATTTGAAGGGAAACTTGACAATGGTCTGGTAGTTGCCATAACCTGACTTGTATTTTGAACCTTGGACTCACCCTGAAATTAGCCTAACAACTATCTATTTTCTTCATAGTTTCCTAGGTAATTAAAAATATTATTTTAAATAAAATAAAGGAAATACAAAAATATTTTAATAAAATAAACATTTATGTAAAAATTAAAATGTTAATAGAATACAATAAAATTATAAAGTAAAAATATTTTTAATAAAATTTACAAAAAATCTTATTTTTAATCAGATAGGAAATTTTTCAGGACATTTTCGCATCTTAATTGTGTTCTCTGCTGAATTTTTATTTAAGAAACAGCATGCACAGTTTATTAAGAGACATCACAGGACAAGGAACTTCATTTGGTTGCAGTAGCTTCATCTGCTCCTCTCACCTTTGGGAGAGAAGGTTGGTCGATTTTGTTTGTTTCCTTTGTCTCACATGTGATGTGCCACATATTTCACAGAGGGCAGAAAAGAGGAACCTCATATTCCTCTGGAAACTTCAGGGTGTCTGGGCTCAGAGCCCACATGTCACCGTGGGTGAGAGGAATGGTTCAAAGCCTCTGCCTTCCTAATTGTTAACAAATGTCCCCTCTCTCAGGAGGTAGAGTGTGAAACAATGAGGAAGTGTGAAAAATAGCTCTTAGTGGCCCAGGGAGTTCAAATCTGGGTGCACATCAAAACGAACACCACAGATGTTTCAATGCCAAGCTTACTGCTCTGAGATATTGTCCAAATGCCCGACTGCTAAGGTGAACAGTGGCCAAGTGGATTCCAGAAATCTCACGGGAATAGCATTTGCTGCTCCGGCTTCTCTGTGGCTCAAACTTCTGGTACACAAAAGATGTATAAAACGATAACCTTTGAGCTACCAGAGTAGGGTGTCTCTTAACCGGGGCTAACCACTTGGGCCACATGTTTTTATTTTATTTCCCTCTCCTCACCATCAATATATGTGAATATAAAAGAACTCCACCTTTTTACAACATTCCCTCATTCTTTCACCAAATATTCTCAAGTATCTCATATCCTAGCAACGTTGGCATGTGGCTGTTTGAGTCTGTGGCTACTGCATGTAGCTACTGCATGTTAGTAACTGCTTTAAAAGTCAACCTATAAACTATCTGTTCCAACCACAAACTTCAACTACCAGAGCAGCAAGGGTAAACACAACAGCCTGGGCATTAAGCCTGCGTTAGTGGTTTTCTATAAAGCCCCACAGATGAGTGACAGGGACTGCCGTGGGGAACCTGACAAGGTGGCAGAATTCTGGAAGCTCCACACCCACTTTAATCAGAATAACTCTGGTTAGCTTTTTCATAATTGCTGTTATTAGTGTTGTTTTGATTTGTGTTGAACTTATGTGCAAGATTTCATTTGAACAACAACAAAAAAAGAAAAGTCTACTCAATACCTGAGTCTTAAATAAAAGCTGCAACTTCTGTATAAAGTTAATTTACCATCTCTCAACCCCTGCCCTTTACAAATAAAACCTGGCAAAGATACGTAGAATTATTTATGGTTATTTTGAATGAGTTAAAATTTTTGAATCATCACCTATACGCTAACTACTAAAAAGTACTATTCTTGGTCCCAACACAATTTTTTCAACATGTTTGAGCACCCATTGAATACTAGGCACTCTGGTAAGTACTGGGAAAAGAAATAAAATACTCATTTGGCATCACAGCTGCCTACAAGGTATTTCAAGTTCTGTTGTCTTAGTAAGTTCAAAACACATTTAGCATCTTTCTCACCTTCTTTTGATCACCCCAACTACACTCACCACCGACACACCAAACTGGCTTTCCCTAACTACTTATCAAGGTCCCAATTTTCATTATCATTTTTAATACTTTGCTTCATTTCATTGCTGGGGTCACTTCTCTCAAACTGACTTTGACTCCTTGTCCTGATTTAATACTTCAATGCTTTATACCCGGATTGCATCATTTCTCTGTAAATATTTTTTCAGAGCATACAGTTGTGGAATAGCTATAATGAAATTAAGGTTGAGGGGGATGGAAGGAGTGTGCAGTCCTCCTGAAAGAGCGATATCCATCAACCCAGAGTCAGAAGGAAGGCACCCAGTGTCCCCACAGTGAAAGTGGAGGAGAGTCAAATTTCCTTATGAAATATGTGAGACCAGGAGACTCCAGCGTTCCCCAGTTCCATGATGGTTATCCCTCCAACACCTAGGAGGAAATTGATAAGAATTTGTTCCTGGTAGGAAGTGATCCCAAGAAACAACTCTTCTGGCATTTTGACCCAAGTCCTCAATAGCACTTCTCTAGTCCCATCATTCACCATGCCATCCGTCTAAGCTCTGTTCAAGTTGATTTTCTCCGTGAAAACCTCCCCTCTAGTGTTGCTATTTCTTGACTTCTTTCCTGTTCCATATCTGCATTTGCCAAATAGCCTCCCCATTCACACTGCTTCAGCTTTTCCTCTATTCGGCATTTTGTTATCAGTGTTCAATGCAGGCTTTTTACTAATTGCTTAATTGTCTTTCAAGGATATCAGACAGTAAACAGGGGCTACCTTTCTTCTTTTCCTTTTGTGTTAGATATATAGAAGATATCCAGGAAATGTGATTTGCCAGATTATTTCGTACTCAACTTGTTAATTTTGGGGGGGAATGGTGTATAGAGAACATAGCCCTTGCCATATATTGGCTAAATCCATGTACATGTTTGAAAACACTGAAAAGCTTTTCTTTAAGAGAGGAAGTGGCCATCAGTGAGCATATGTCCTAACGATTCTTTGTGATTTTGTGATTATGCTTTGTTGATTATAGTTTGCTTAGAAACATTTTTGAGTCCTATGTGTGTGTGAGCATGTGTGTGTCATTGCTTCTTACATTATTCTAGAAGAGTGTATTATGAGAATAAAGTCTCAGAATTATTTATATATTTTTCGGGGTAGAGAAATACATCCATCCTTTTTCTTTCATTTATGTTTAAATCTTGTATGCAGCAAACTGAATATGAATCTCCTGTCACTGCAGAAGTAATAGAAACAGCTTTTCATGCTTTGTCTTTCTTGCACAGGATGGCTAGAGCATCACAACAGAGAAACACTGCCATGACCTTTAATGTTTCTCTTTAATGGGGTGAATGGTCAGAGGAATTTCAAGGAATGATATGCCAAGTAACTCCCACTGAGAGCTCTGAACTCATGAGTTTTGTAGTGTTTCAAGTTAGGTGACTCTATTTTGCTGACTGCAAAATAATCTTATATTTATTTATTGTGAAAAAAAGTCATTTATAAGAAATTTGACTGGGAATTTAATCTGCAGTCTAATGCTAAGAAAAGGAGACTTTAATGAGGATTTTGTGGTCCAATTGTTTCTTCCGCTGTTTCAAAATGTTTGCGGTCACATAGGGTTAAGATAATGGCCATCAGCCCATTCCATTCTTCACATTTCTGGTCAGAGATAAATGAGAATATGCTCCCCTGCTGTGCAAACATCCTTTTTATTAATACTTGGTGAACAAGAATGTAAGCACATTTGGCTGCAGAGAAAACTAACAGAACAGGAAATGCGGAGTATTAAAGCTCAGAGTCTAAGATCAGGCTTTCAAAGCACAAGTGACTAAAAAGTATTGCAGAATAAGCAGCAAAGCTGAAATGAAAATAGGTCAGCATATGAAAATTACAGTGTGACACCAGTGGGTTCCACTGGTGTGCCCAAGTGATCAGCACATGTTTTGATCGAGAATGAAATAGTTATATCACCTCAGAAATGAGGACTGCTCACACTGCCTCCAAGATATAGTACTAAATCTGTATTAAACTTATAACACTCATTTTTACAAATATTTGATAAACAATCCCCTTGGTATCTTCTGACATATATTCTCACATATCATAACTTAGCTTGTAAAAATTTTTTTATGATATGTCTTCCTATTTAGGGTCTAAATAACTTGAGGTCAAGGACTGTGCTTTACTTATTTCCATAGCACCTATGCACATAGGTGGACATCAATTCCTGCACATAGTAGGCACCAGTTCCACTGCATCGCAAGCTTCAAGGGCATCAGTCACATCTGTTAATTGTGCCCCTATAGTTGTGCAATACGACCATGGTAAGCATTAGAGTGGACATTTGTTAACATGATACCATTCAGAGAGGACTGGCACAAAGTAAAAACTCTTGCATTGCTTCAGTGGCCTGGCGAAAAGAAAAGTCCCTAAACCCTAGTTAAACACAAAATTACTGCCTTTGAATAAATGCTCCTTAGATTCAAAAATATTAAGAAAAGACATACATGTTTCTACTTCTGTGAGCAAGGTTGCTTCTGCCTATGCATTTTTATACTAACTAAATATATGAATTGCCCACCACTCAGGCAAGAAACAGAAACCTAAGAAGGTTGCTCAAATTCTGGGAAAGTTATTCTTTTCATGAAGAAAATCATATATAGCCAACTTTATATTACAAGGCTATCTTTCCTGCCTACCTTAAAGGTTAGCTTGGGCTGAGTGAAAATTAGATTGAATACAGAGTTAATAAAATACATACTGCATTTAGGAAGGGTTGAAAACGTAGATTTCTAAGCAGGAGAATTCAGCCCATTTTTCATCCAGACATCCTTTGTAACTTCAGAAGTTTTATTTTATCAGTGGAAAGTAGCATGAATTTTTGTATGAATTCATAAAAATGTATAGTTCCTATTAAATAATATTAACCATGTTCTCTTTGAACAGTCAGTTCACATTGAAACTGCAAATGCCCACCTGTAACCATGGATTTCAGTGATAAAATCATCAATGGCCATTGGCTTTCTAGGAATAAAGCAATGTGTTCAAAGTAGACCTTATAATTAGGAGAATGTGCTGTAATCAAGGATCCACATCCAGAAAACTGAAAGGAGAAAAGAACCATTTGGTGGAGAGCCGGCTCTGATTCTTTTGATTTTTCAGAACGCTAATAATGTTGGCTCAGTTTGACTTCTCAAGTCTGGAATGTGACCAACACATTAGCAATTCTGATTGGCTTTGAGGAGAGGCTTCTGAAAAAAAAATAAATTCATAGAAGTAAATGAAAACCTTGAATAAAACTTGGTTTTCACAGGTCAGCTATCTGGACTTGAAAACATAATCCTACCTGATCATTCATTCTCTTTGTCCATGTGTCTGTGTTTTCTTTGTTCCTTGTTCCCTCCTGCTTTCTGTCTCATCTCTTTATTTTATTCTTCCTTTTTGTAATATACGTCTCTTAGAATAAGATTTTCATCTTCAAATGCCACATTTTCAAGAAAATGTTGAATTTTTAAAATACAATAAGCTGATTTGCAATGAGTGAATGCACACCGGTGCAGGACAAGCTTTGAATTGTGCTCACATCCCACGGATGTGAATGGAGACAAGCAGGAGCCCCGTCTTTGTAGACTTCTGGCAGTACAAGGATAAGTAACAAAATAAAGACTCTCTATGAGCAGTGTGATCTGCAAAGATGAGACAGAGACCCTGGGATCTGAGTGACTGTGAAATACCCCTAATGAACTCTCTAGCTCCCTTCCCTCTGAGCTCCCTTCCAGAGCAGGGAAGCCTACGCAGCAAGCCATCACGCTTGAAAGTGCGCCAGTAGCAAGAAGAAAGACAAAAGTCTGAGGCTGAAGAGAGATTCTGAATTAGTGATGAGCTGCTGCATCCCACATGCAGAGGCTTCTTTCACTTCCTGGGGAAAGTGTTTTATTAATCACACCACACTCCTTTGCAGTGTCCTTCGTTAACTTTCTTTTTTGCTAATATGGTTACTGGAAATAAGCAGATTGAGTTTTCTATTTATCTACAAGCTATGTAAACAGCTACTACAACCCAGTGAGGCAAGCAGCAGGGTCGTATTTGAAGAGTCTTGTTATATTTATATCGAATCTGGCAAAACACTCATTGGCCACATTCGGGGCCTGTGGAAGCTACTTACAAAAGCTGTGAGCTGGAGGAAATCTGGGGCTGGAATGTATTAGTTGCAAATATGATTTTATCCATTTTATGTTCCTATCACTCACACTTGTTTTCTCTCTCTCTCTCTCTCTCTCTCTCTCTCTCTTTCCTGTGCTACTGATTTTGATTCCTCTCCAGAGGTGCTCATACAAAGATAGTATAATTAATTAATTGGATCAGTTCCGGATGAAAATGCCTAAATGAATTATTTAGACTTATGAAACAAAAAATTAAAATGAAATAAAATAAACCACCACCACCACCACAACAATCAGACCAGACTGGGTTTTCTCCCTTTTGATGGCTGTGTCCATGGTACTTGGGAACAGCCTTTTTCAAATGGAAATTTTCAACATCAGAAATGATTGATTTGTACCCACCTTCCTGGAGCAGCCCATTCATACAGTCAGCCTCTACATACAATGAGCCGCCCTCGTGCAGAGGACAGACCCAGGACTGGGGACCTGGGGTGAATTGCTTATTGGAGATAATACACAGTAGCTAGTGTTCCTGCTGGCGGAGATCAAGTGTCTAATGGTGAAGAACTGACAAAAATGACAGGCGCAATACAATTTTATATTTATAGCGCGCACACACACACACAGTGATTTAAAAAGTGCATTGTTCTTGATAAATGTATATCCTGCCTAGCAAAGTTTGTCTATTCTTAGATTTTCAAGTAATTAAATACTATAGAGCTTCCACATTCAATATTATAATTCTACTGAAAATAATTTGGTCTCCCTGAGGATTCTAAGGCCTGTGAAAGCTTTGTAGAACTGTGGGAAGTTAAATAGTCTCTCTAAACTGTTTTTGTGTCTGTAAAATGGGGATAATCATTGCATTTGCCACATAGTACATTGTAAATACAAACCAGGACTATATCAAGACTTAGTACAGTGCCTGGCACGATGTAAATAGTGAATATCTGTTAGATATTGTTAGTAAAATCTTGTACAATCATTCATTAATAAAGTACCTGATTGTTAAAGGTAAAATAACATTAATATGTTGTTTGTGGTTAAAATCCTTTTCATTTTTGGATAATTTAAGATTTACCAAAAAAAAAAATTGTGAAGACATTACAGTGTTTTCCTATATACTTGACCAGTTAACAACTTACATAATTATGGTTCATTTTTCCAAATTAAAAAACTGACTTTGGTTCATTGCAGTATCTAAATTTTCCCAGTTTGCCCTTTTCTTGTTTCAGGATTCCATCCAATACACCACCTCACATGCAGTCCTCATGTCTCCTTAGTCTCCTCTGCACTGTAAGAGTTGCATTCTTTACGTGTTTGTCGTGAAATTGATAGTTTGAGTAACACAGGTCTTTAGAAGACCATTTATTTAACAAAATGTCCCTAAATTTGGCTTTTTTTTCCCTCAAGATTCGACCAAGGTCATGGATTAGAAGGACATAGTGTCCTTCTCATCACTTCGTATCGGGAGATACACAGTATCAACATGACTTGTCACTGGTGAAGTTAACACTGAACACTGACTAAGGTTGTAGCTTCCTGATTTCTCTAGCATAAAGTTACTCTTTTCTTCTTTCAGTACTCTTCATAGGAAGTCACCCAGTTCAGCTTAAACTTAAAGGAAAGACAAGTCCAACATCCTGGAGTTTTTTGTTTTTGACATATTCTTTGGAACTCTTTTGTAAGGAAGGTTTGTTATTTCCCTCATTTATTGTATTCGATTATTCAAGAATTTATTTATATCAATATAGGTGCATATATATATATATTATACATTGGGTTATAACCTAATAATAACTTATTCTGTTGCTCAAGTTGTTCCAACTGTGGCCATTGGAAAAATATTATCAACACGTACAATTTCAGCAAACTATAAGAATGTCTTTTGTAGCATGACTTCAATAATTGTAGTAAATAAAGTTGAGTGGAAAGAAATTTTGAGTACAGTTCCATAAGAGAAACTCTTAGTTAAGATGCAGCCAGGAAGTCGCACAATAAGTACCATTCAGTAGTGAAGTGACAGTTCATGATGATGGTTATATGCCTCAATAAAGGTAATAAAAAATAAGATGTCTTGTGCAGTGGAAACTAATTCTTCTCGGCTGCACCTAATCACTTTGAAAAGAAACTTTGCATCAATTTACAACAAGTGTGTATTTTAGACTATACTGCTTTGGAAATGATGTCTGTCTAGAAGGATGAGAAATATTAACACAAAAATGCATAATATAAATTTTAATTTTTCTACTACCCATTGTAATACCCTGAGAATTAAAATTTTTTTTACTGGGTCAATGAATACACTAAACTATAACTTGTAGTCTTACACCCGAACCATTCACAACTATAGTAAGCTAATTGCGAAAAATACGTCTTTTAAATAGTATGGGTGCCTTGGTTTGTACGAGAGAAAAGAGAAGAAATGTAGATAATAGGATGGTTCTTGGTGGAAAAAATGTGCTAAATAAATGGTATGGGAGGAGATAAGAATTAATTATCAAAATCAACCTAATTTTTATACAAACTATAATGCAACAATGATTTCCATATATACTAGATGTACAAAATGTTTACAATTAATTTATATAGAATATGTGTCTCCAGTTTTCTTTATTTACCAAGCCTGTTGATATTTTTTGAAAATCTGATAGCAGTCATGTTTTGAATGCCCCAGGAAAGGTTTTTGAAATGTTAACACTAATAAAATGACTCAAAAGAAACATTTAAGAAAAGTGTGTGCACTATTTCTATGTTCTTTTAGGGGATCAAGAGCTTTCTTGCCTTAAAGATTTTAGCCCATGCTTTACCACTGTCTCCTGGAATCTCTCTCTCTCTCTCTCTCTCTCTCTCTCTCTCTCTCTCTCTCACACACACACACACACACACACACACACACCGATTAGCCTCTCTTTATCATTCAAGATTCAGCTCAACCCTTAATTTTCATAAAGTGTTTTCCAGGATCACTCTTACATAGGTCACTGCTCCTATACTATCTTAAAACATTGTCAAAGGGGAAAAAATTTTTCTCTGCCTTATCATGGCTAGTCCTTGGGGCATGCAAATTAAACTATCATAAGACAGATTAACAGAAGAAAAGTTACACATGTTGTATTAAAATTTATGTGTATGAGAGTTCATAGAAACTCAAATAAGTGGTTAGACTTGGAAGCATAGATACCCTTTTAACAAAGAAAAGCAGGTTTGGGCTGAAAAGGACGATACATTGTGGGAAAGTGACTAGAATACATATGAAGGAACTAATGACACATAAGAGTTATTTTAGTAAGATTTTGTTTATGTTAACTCATCTTAGTATTGACTTCTCATCTCTGATAGTAAGAATCACTCTTCTCTTCCTTGGGGTGGAGAGAAGGGAGAAGTTCAGAAATTTATGTTCTGCTTTTAGATAGATAAGGGGAGGGCAGATAACTTTTCCTACATCTGCTGATTCTCAATTGCCTTCAGTTTAAAATCACCTTTATGCCAAATGGCATATTTTGAGGCAGCATTTTTTGATTCCCTTTAACACTATGTGACATTTCCTACAGTTTTGCAATTTTATGTGATGTTGGTCTTCTCTATTAGCCTGTGATCTGTTTGAGGGCAAGAAACTTGTCTATTATTTACCACCATATATACAACACTAACACTAGTCCTGGCCCCTTATATTTATTGATAAGTATATGATATGTGAATGATATAACACTAAGCAAAAAATGCTTTTTGGTGCATTAAAATAAATAGTCACTTTCGTCTATGAGATTTTAAAACATAACAAACACTTTGTTGGGGGAAATGCTGGTAAACTTTAAATTGTTTATACTAATAAATTATTATGATACATAACTTTAATAAGATGCTTTATAAATCATGAGTACTTTTCTATGTACAAGTTCAATCTTAGATTTGCCAAAAATAATGTCTTTCATTTCTCAAAATATAAAATAGAATGAAGTTTCAAGAAGTTGAATGAATTAGCTGAACAGCAGAATACTTGTGAGAACAGGGAGAAACTGAGCCCTGCTTCTGGTTAGACAGTGAGCCAGCTTCCAAGGGCCAGATGGCATTTCACATGACTCGAAAATAATGAGGAACCATGAGTGTCAACCATAGCATATAAGCCTGCTTAGTTTTTTCTAGTCTAGTGTTTTAGTTTTACCTCTTATTTCAGAGACACACTCTACAAGTTCACGCTAATGGTCACAAGAAGCAAACATTTTTCTAAGTTAAACTTAATCCCCTTTCTTTTTAAAATCAATTTTAATTTTGTTTTATTTCAATAGCTTTAGGGGTGCAAATGGTTTTTGGTTCCTTGGATGCATTGTATAGTGGTGAGGTATTCTGGGCTTTAAATATACCCTTTACCCCCACTCGTGCACATTGTGAGTCCCCAATGTTCATTATATCATTCTCTATGCCTTCGCAGATCCTTAGTTTAGTGAGAACATGTGGTATTTGGTTTTCTGTCCCTGCATTATTTAGGATAACGCTTTCCAATTCCAACCGATTTGTTGCAAAAGACACTATTTTGGTATATTTTTTATGGCTGAAAAGCATTCCCTGGTATATACCAAAAAATGAATACACATTTTAAGAGATGTGTGCGATAATGCTTTCCAATTCCATTCAAGTTGCTGCAAACAACACTATTTTGGTATATTTGTGACTGCAAAGTATTCCATGGTATGTAATGGTGTGCCAAAAAATGTATACACATTTTAAGAGATGTTTGCTATAATCAGAAGTGTCTAGATGCTGATGGTAACCACTTTGAGTACTTCTTGTAATTGCAGAAGTCAAACGTGACTTGTATTCATCTTATTGAGTATTACAATGTTGGTTCATATTTTTTTCTTTCTTAAATGTGTATACTTTCTTTGGCATCCCCTATGTATATGTGTATGTGTGTGTGTATATATACATACATATATATATATATATCACATTTTCTTTATCCACTGATCATTTAATAGGCATTTAGGTTAATTCTATGTCTTCGCAATTGTGAATTGTGCTGTGATAAACATGCCAGTTCAGGTGTCTTTTTGGTATGACAACTTTTTTTCCTTGGGGTAGATACCAAGTAGTGGGACTGCTGGATCAAATGGTATATCTATCTTTGAGAAATACCCATGCTGATTTTCATAATCAACAGGAAAATGCAAATTAAAATCACAATGAGATATCACCGTACACCAGTCAGAATAGCCATTATTAAAAAATCAAAAAGCAATAGATGCTGGTGTGAATGCACTGAAAAGGGAATGGTTATACCCTGTTGGTGGGAATGTAAATTAATACAACCCCCTTCTCCCTATGGTCTCAGAGTATGCCACAATGACTGACATTAGAAGTGAGTTTACTATATTCCAGTCATGTCTTTGCATATACAATGGTTTCACAAACTTGTTCATATGAGAGCATTTTTCTTCTCTCCTTTAAATTTACCTAAATTCCATTCCAAGCTTTCTCTCTCTTCCTACTGGTATCAAGTTCTATCCCACTCTCCCGTGGCAAATCCTCCTCGCCTGTTACTGTGCAGGTGTCCCAGTGTCTACATCCCTTGGAAGAGGTAAAGTAGGTACTCTGGACACTGCTAGTTTGCCCAGATTAATACCCCATCCTAAATGACCGCTTCAGGTAGAAGGACTTTGTTATTCCCATGCTATGCCAAAGTGGGAGCCTTCTGTGGAAGCAGCACGGGACCGTGATAGCTCTGGGATTCCACCTCCCTGGGGTGTTGCCAAGGAGAGGGTGAGATCGCCACTCCTCCTGGGACACCCCAGGCACACACTTCCTCCCAGCTGGAGGACACTCTCTTCCTCTTTTCTCTTGCTTCCTCAGAAGAACATCCTCTCTCACTTCCCCTCTGGGGTACACACATAACATCCCTACAATGAGTTCAGGCACTAGAAAAGGCAAAAAGAAACACCTACATCTGGTTTTTTAGTTTTCTGTCCTGAAAAGAAATCTCCATGGCAATGAAGTCAAAAGGAGTTAGTAAACATACAAAATAGTGTAAAAGAAAATTATAAGGAGGACAAATATGCTATTTTAATATAACATCCTACTAGTGGAGATAGCTTTTCTCCGCTACATAATGAGCATCTGGATGGCAATAAACGTATCTTTTTAATATTGATATTGCAGTGTGTAGCATAGTCTCTGACATGATAGGTCTTCGCATATTGTAGAAAAAAAGAAAAGAAAAGAAAGAGATAAAGGGAGGATGAAAAGAAGGAAAGAAGAATGAAGGAAATGGATAGGAAAGAAGGGGAGGGGATTATAATTATCCATAGCAATGCAACAAGGATGCATTGAACAGGGGAAGTATGCAAATGATGTTGCTAAAGCTATTGGCAATATAAAAATGCATCAACTTCCAGGAGCTCAAAAATTAGAAGATGAGCTGTGAATCTAAATAAACATATATAAATAACTTTAAAACACAGCAGATGTTGAGACAGGCTACAGGGTACCAGCTATCTGCCATAGGCACGGCTCCTCTAAAAAAAGGTTATCCTGAGGCAGACACACTTTAGCCATCTGGACTCCTAATATCCAGTCCCAAGTGATTGCTTTAGAAGGGGCATTTGACCTGAAGGTATTTTCAAGAAAACTAAGATGGAGCCTTTTGTGAAAAGATGGACTGAGCCAATCAGACTCTCTCTCAAGACTGAAGTAGCTAGCAGGGAAAGTTGTGGTTGATAGTTCATCACAGCAAGAGTCTGGGCAGTTCTCCTGGATCAGGAGGAAACTAAAGTTATGAAGAACAGAAATTCAGAGGAAGAACAGTCTCCAACATATACAAAACCTGAACACGTAAAGGATGAGGAAACATTTCTATAAAGACAGGCATGCCACTGAATGCCTTTTTTTTTTTTTTGAGATAGAAAGAGCGAAAGCATGTGCATTTTGCTCAGGATAATGAAGGAGCTTGTACCATTGGAGTGGCCTCACCTTGTCACAGTTTTCAGTTCCAGCACAGGTTTGTCCTTATCATCAACTTCTTTTCTTATTAAGGTATCCTGTATGGGGTCTTCCTTCCACTGAAGATCCAGGCTAAAACAAGAGCACTAAAGAGAAAAGGGAGTAAAACTCAGCAGTTCCTGCACCTCCTCAAAAAAAAAAAAACGCTGGCAACAACCCCTACTGAAGGGTCCTCAGCTCTGGCTAACTCTCAGGGTTACTTGTGTGACTTTAAAATACACTGAGGTCTGGAAATGCTGATAAGTTTAAACATCAGCAGATCAAAGGTGGAGTCCAAACATTCACTCTTCTACAAAATCACAGGGATTCTCAGCATATTAGGAGGTAAGAAAAATGTAGTAGCAATATCTTTGTCTATGAAGCAGACCCGAGCATCATTAGCCTTTGCAAAAACTCCATTTTTTGCTCTATTCCGTGAGCTTGGACAACTTACCCTGACTCTTCCACGTTAAAAGATATATCATAACGTAAGCTATTTAGGTGTTCATCATGTGATTAGGTGTGTATGCAGCCCAACTTATGAGCCACTGCTATTTTAAGTTGTCTTTTTTACTCAGTATCCCATTCTTTTTTCTTATTTTTGTTAATTGAGTGTCTGCTATGTTTCATGAATTCAGATTGCAGCCTGCTATGGGTAGAATGACATATATATGCACATAATTACAAGCCAAATCAGTAGGTAATATACATTATAAGCATAATACAACTTTGAGTTAACTGTGTTTAAGTAACAAAATAACGTTTGTGAAATGGCTGATTTCAAGATTGCTTCATTTATCCACATGGTTTTTTGTTTTTGGGGATTTTTTTTTGAGTTGGAGTCTCCCCCTGTTGCCCAGGCTGGAGTGCAGCGGCATGTGCCGCTCACAGCCACCACAGTCTCTACCTGCGGGCTTAGGCGATCCTTCTGCCTCAGGCTTCCATGTAGCTGGAACTACAGACGCATGCCACCACGCCCGGCTAATTTTTGTGATTTATTGTAGAGACGCGGTCTCACCAAGTAGCCTAGGCTGGTCTTGAACCCCTGGGCTCAGGTACTCCACTTGCCTCGGCCTCCCAAAGTGCTGGGACTATAGGCTGAGCTACCGTGCCCGACCAATTTTTGATTTTTAATGTACCCTTTAATTCTCTCTTCTTCCCTGAACTCTGACTTCAACACTGGTCTGGTGACATATGTACAATTTTTCCCACTTGCAAATACTTTCCAAATGATTCTGTTATCAAAATGTTTATCTCTAGTCAGCATAATTTAAATAATAAAGGAAAATAATAGGCATTATTATGTGGATCTAACCCAAAGGAGAGCCATAGTTGTAAAAATCTCACACTTAGGTGGTAGAGTATCCTGGGCAACGGGTAATATAGTCACACTGAGTCCTGATTCAATTTGGTAAATATCATCTGACTGCTGGGAAATCATGAGACGTATTGTAGCAACAGAGCAGCATGTCTCCTACAATAACCTTTTTATTTATTTAATCCAGCTCATTAATAAAGATCTTTTCGTTTTCCTGATGTACGAATACTCCAGAACCACAGGCTCACATTTTGACAGCTAATTTTGCAGGATATAATTTTCCCGCTTAACCCAAGAGGAAAAAGAGAAGGATGATTGAGATTAATCATTTGTAAAATTATAATTCTGTCACAGATAATAATTTGCAAGATCTTTCCCTTTTCTGAAATCCCCAGAATGCACCATAAATTGTCACACTTTGTAAAAGAACGTGTAACACATTAGGGGACTCCTAATAAAGCAAGTCTGCTAGAAAAACAAACCAATTGCCTTATAATTGGCATGTTCTCCCACGTGACTATTCTCTTGTGAAGGAACATTGTGCCTTGGGTGAAGAAGGGTTTAAGAATTATTATTCAAAGGGTGGTTATTTCCATCTCTTATTATCATTTGAGCTGTAGTACATGGTATTCTTTGCCTTATGTAAGCTGTTAGAACTGTGTGCCCAGAAGGTGAATTGATTCCTTCTGGACAAGTGAGCAATTCAGAAAATATTAATTATTTTCCCACTTTAAAAAGATTATCAAAATGGACATATAAAATTGACTTTTTGAGAATGGTTTCATGACATCAGGATGGACAAGACTTGCTATTTTATTAGCAGAACTCTCTGTAAACTTTGCTTTATTTTTAAGTCGATTTTATAGGCACTTAATACTGTTTCAACAACAAAGGTAAAGAAACTTTAAAGATTTTATGTAAGGTTGCCAGATAATGCTCAGGCTACATAGGACTTGATGAAAGGAAGACTATGGACTTCTGTGGTTTTTTGGTCCATATTTAGCTAAATTGATTAAGACAGAAGCCAATGAGATTAGGATTATGAGTGCCTGTGTGGGTCAGTTAGTTTTGTGCTGTTCACATCTGCTGACTATACTTAAATTTGATAGTCTCAGGAATGTGTGCTAAAGGGTCCAGACATGAGAGAGTTTAAATGAGTCAAAATAGTTCCTTCCCTAATTCTTGTTAAAAAAAAATGTTACCCAAAAGCCTACCCTCTCAAAAGGCCACAATTTTTACCAACCCCATCACCACTACTTTAGGTTAAGCCATCACTATCTCCTGTCTAGATCACTGCAGTAGCTTCCAGTTCTTCCTGCCATACCCCTTGCCTCCTTCAGATTATCCGCAACAAAGCAGCAGAGTGACCCTGTTAAAATGAAAGTCAAAATATGTCACTCTTCTGCTCAAAACTCTCCGATAGCTTCCCATCCAACTCCAAGGAAGAGCCAAGTCCAGGTCCTAGACTTTAAACCCATCTTCACCCAAGTTGTATTCCCCTTCATCTAGTCCCTCCTTCCTACCTTTCCTCCACACAATGGCAATCTCTCCTCCCACTCTCTCTGTGACATCTGGCATAAGCTCCACAGTAATCTCAGGCTTTCACAACATTTTGGGAAAAGTCTGTTTACCTGCAAATTTTGCTATGTGAGACAACCCCTGAGGAAAGGATGGGCCAAAGGCCATTCTTGAAATCAGCAGAGGGTGAAACATGAAGATAAAACCAGAAATGGATTCCATTGTTTCTTTAACAGCAATAAAAACAAAACACAGAATGATATCTTAATATCCCATATATACAAATTACCTCACTATATGTGAAAAGTAATCCCCTGATTATCTCAAAGAAAGAAGGCACTTCCATAAATCTTTTGTAAGCACATAGCATGAGGGAGTGGAGCGTGACACAATTTAAAGAAAGAGGTCTTTAAGGAAGTTTTCTTTGAGCCTCAATTCTCAACGACATCTTTGGGAGAACAAAAATGCACAGGACCACAATTAGGGTACCTAGAATTTTTGGAAGAGAATTATATAAAGCTTCCTTGATTAGGCATTAACAAACTTAATAAGGAAAGTCATTAAATGGGATTTATTTTTAGCAGTTAGCGCTCTAAGTAAAAAAATAAGGATTTACAGCCAGGTGCTGTGGCTCATGCCTGTAACTCCAGCACTTTGGGAGGCAGAGGCGAGAGGATTGCCTAAGCCGATGGGTCAGCCTGCTATATATGGCGAGACCTCATCTCTATAATAAATTTAAAAAAACAAAGCCAGGCTCGGTGGCTCAGCCTGTAATCCCAGGGCTTTGGGAAGCTGAGGTGAGTGGATTTCCTGAGCCCACAGGATCGAGACCCACCCGGGCAACTTGACGAGACCTCATCTCTACAATAAATAAAAAAACTAGCCGGGCATGGTAGCGCGTGCCTGTAGTTCCAGCTACTTGGAAGGCTGAGGCGGAAGGATCGCCGGAGCCTAGCAGGTTGAGGCTGCGGTGGCCAGGAGTGGCCACTGCACTCCAGTCTGTGCGACGGAATGAGACACCAACTCAAAAAAAAAGAAAAAAAAGAAAAAATTAGTTGAGCGTGGTGGCCCATCCTGTAGTTCCAGCTACTTGGAAGGCTGAAGCAGAAGGATTGCCTGAGCCCAGTTGGTGGAGGCTGCAGTAGCCGTGAGTGTGCCATTGCACTCCAGCCTGGGCGATAGAGTGAGACTCTGGCTCAAAAAAAAAAAAAAATTACATTTATAAGCTCATATAAAATCTCATTTGAGCATGTGGTATACATAAGGCATTCATGCATTCACAAAGAATTTAATGAGCACCTACTGTAACGTAGACACAGTTCTAGGTGCTAGTTGGTGGAATAATGAACAAAATAAAGAAGCACTCTGCCTTCATGGGGATTATGTTCTAGTGGAAGAAGACTATTAAAAACACAATAAGTACATCGTATCCTCTGTTAGAAGTTGGCAAGTGCTGTGGGTTAAAGGAAAAGGGGACTTTAACAAGGGGAATCAAGAATACTGGGGATGGGGTGACACTGGAAGTATTTTGCTACATGTTGTGTACATATATCAGAATAGCAAGGAGGACATTATTGTCTCCATTTCATACATTTTGGGAGGTAAATGACTTACCCAGGAGTAGTTGGCTATTAGCTGGCAGAGATATCCTTAAAGTCCAATTTTTAAAAAATCTTTTTTTTTTTTTTGATTATTCCGCACTGCCTCCTTAGATGAAGAAATAACATTATATTGACAGAATGTCCTTTCAGTCATACTGAATGTCTTATTTACTTTAAAGCATTGTTCCATTCTAGGCACTCAGGGTTGGGCCTACACCCATGCATTGGAATTTTAGTTCTATGTAACCATGAATCTTCTACATGCCTCCATACCACCGTGCCTGAAGAAGAAGCGAGCAGTGATGCGGTGGCAGGTGCCCCATGTTCTGTTGGTATCTGGAGATGACCAACTCAGTCTTTATAGCTATGTGCTCTATATAAAAATTCTAAGGCAACCAAAAGAAAAGTAAATAAGATTAACACACATATGTCAGCTCAGGGGATCTCCTTGAGACATTCTTGTTTATTAAAATGAGCCATTTCAAAAGAGATTCCCTAGGATTTCTTATTTACTCTGAATGTTTACAACATTTCTTGATGGAAAGTGCTGTGACTGTCCCTAGAAAATATGTAGCAAAATCTGTTTCCAAGTTAAAGTTAGACAGTAAAAAGAGAAAGAAAGGAAAAGAAAGGTAGGATGGAAGGAAGGAAGGAAGGAAAGAAGGAAGGAAAGAAAGAAGGAAGGAAAGAAGGGAGAAAGGCAAGCACCTATTAAGATATCTATATGTTCACTTAATATAGATATTAAGATATCTATATGTTTATGTTCATTTTAAAAAAGAAATGTGGTACAAAAACAATTCATGCAAGACAAGTAAATTCATCATGATTTAGTGGTAGTAACTGGTATATGGCAAAGCCCCATGTATTTATTTTTTATAATTTGGGCTGGTGTCTCAGGAAATCATGATTTTTAGTCTGACTTAAGTAAGAGAAAACTGAAAAATGCCTGGTGTGGGCCTCAGCGTCTTGATCATCTATGACATGCAAAAATAATTTAAGCTTACCCTTCATAAAACTATTTTTCTATAGCCATTTGTTTTTGACTATTGATTTGTTGTGTCTCCTCTATTGTAAGAATATGAAATGCCCCTGTAACTTTACAATCAGCAATCTTCCTTAACATCTGGATTTCTTGGACACCCGCCTTGGACCACTCACCACTCACAAGAAACAGGCGACTACCACCACCACAAGTAACATCTAGCCCTGCTCATAGTTAACTGCTACACGGAGCTATGAAGCTCATCCTGGGATCAAAAGACACGAGACCACAGAGAATTAGATGGTGGGTCTAATGGAAAAGTTACAACCTCTGTTATTCTTATCTATGTCTTCTTTGTTTGGACTTTATAGAAGTCTGTGCTCCTAAACTAACAAATATGGCCATGGTTACACAATCAAACAAATAGTGGAAAACTGGAAAATTCAATCAGTCAGGTGATTTGCCTTCACAATCTCTTGTGGCTAATTTGACTAATTGTTTATACTAAGTTATTTTCTTTTTTAATAATTTTTTTCTGTAAGATAATATATATTTATTATAGAACATATATACACTTTAGTACAGATATAGATGTTTTTAACATCCAGAATTCCTATACTATTAACATTTTTGCATGTCTCTTGCAAGTCTTTTAAAAAATGCCTTTCTGTATTCCAGCCTGGGTGACAGAGTGAGACCCCAACTAAAAAAAAAAAAAAAAAGAATGTCTTATCTATCTATATGTGTGTGTATTCTCTATACATGTACTCTCTTTATACTTTTTGTAACCTGTTTCTCTCAGATAAAAATAAATCATAATTATTTTACTAGGTTCTTACATATTATTTTCCATCATGGATTGAAGTATTGAATAGCACTATAATTTTCTTTAAGCAGTTACCTGGTTGTTGGACAAATAAACTGACTCTAATTTTCAAAGTTATAAGTACATAAAATGTTGATGATCAACCTTATATGTAAGTTTTGTATATATATATATATATATCAAAGTATTAGTTTTGATTATAACCGAAATGAATTTTTACTGGACTTATATATTGAGGAAATTGACTGGTAACTGTACATGACATGAATAAGACCATGTAAATTGTTAAACAAATTTTTTTTTTCATCCAGTGGAATGAAACTCAGTAGAATAATACTATCTTAAAATTCTATAGCGATGTACTCAGTAAAGTGCTTATACATAAATAAGCTCATTTTGATAACAAAACTTACATCATCTCTGTGTGCTTGCTGGGAGAAAAGGAAGAGGGCCATCACTTCTTGGCCTGTGCTAGCTCTTGCATATGGTATCTCATTACAGTGGGATTTAAACACGTGGCTAAGACTTGATCAACATCTTGTTATTGTTCAAGATATTAAATACATAGTGATCAGAGGCGATTCAAAGACAGGAAGGTCTGTCTTCTATTGAATTTAAGTCTGAAAAGAGGTGTACCATCAATTCAGAGAATCTCCTTGAAACATCTTGTACTAGAAATTAACAGCCTCTAAAGGAGAAGCATAGGCATTAGAATCTTTTATTAGATTACTACAAAGACATCAGAATTTATGCAGAGACTAATCAACAAAATACTTTTGAATTTCATAATAGCCACTGTATATGCCTTATACCCTTTTGGCCATATCACCCAAATCAAGAGATATTTCTCAAGGTTACTGCCCTCAACCTCCTGTGGTGGCATAGGGCTTTCAGAAGGTCTCTAGGGTCCAGTTGAGATGGGTTTTTAGAACATTATTCACTTGGAGATAGTTGCTAGATGTCTCTTGGATTTTAGTTGAAATTAAACTCAAAGAAACAACAAGTCCCAAGGCCCTGAGTCAGTCTTTCTTTTTCTAACTTGGTTATCATGATTTTGTTACTTCTGATGAAGACTATTACTTCTCCAGGCTGAAGATGCACCATAACTTCACTAGAATCACCCTGGCCTTCTGCTACTATTTCGAACCTGAAATGCAAGACTATTTTCTTTAGTGGGAAGCTAGTCAAATTTGGCTTACTTTAGCCTCTTCTGCAGAAGACTGGAGGAAATTGAATCTGCACTGGAAGTCCTTTGTGGAGAGGACTGCACATGGAGACCAGTCAAGGATTTCCAATATATGTGCCTGTAAAACAAAGCATGTGCTTGGACATTATCTGTTTTATCTGTTAGGAGAGAATAGATCTGCATGAGAATAAAGTCCATTATGGAAGATATAATCTGTTTTATTTTTAAATTTATTATTATTATTATTATTATTATTATTATTTGAGTTGGAGTCTCACTCTGTTACCCAGGCTGAAATGCAGTTGCACACTCGTGGCCACTGCAACCACCATCTGCTGGGCTCAGGCAATCCTTCCGCCTTAGCCTTCCAAGTAGCTGGCATTGCAGGTACATGCCACCACACCTGGTTAATTTTTATTATTATTATTTATTGTAGAAACAAGGTCTATCTAAGTTACCCAGACAGGTCTCAAACCCCTGGGCTCAGGCAATCCTCTTGCCTCCACCTCCCAAAGTCCCGAGATTACAGGCATGAGCCACCACATCTGGCCTGCAACTGTTTTATTAACTACAGAAAATAGCCAGTCAATTGAAACAAATACCAATTATAATTTGTTTATATACATCTAAACTTGCACTAGATAAATAATATGAAAAGATGGTAAAAGTGTATGCTCAAATTGCCTAATCTTACATAAAATGTTTCTATTAACATGGCAGAATATTCAGTGTTATTCACTGGTAGTTTGAGTGGTAAATATCTGAAAGAAAAATTTTTATATACTTCATATTGGGGTTGTTTGGACTATTACACATAGAGGGGAAAAAAAGGCTCAACATTTTGAGCCTTTTAAGGGCCAAGAAGTGTGTGAATCATGTAAAGTAAGAAATAAGAGTAACTTGAGCTTCAAGTTTCTTCATAAGCTTAAATGATTCTTCAGTAATTAAAACATACCTTAATTGCTCTGAGACCCTCCAACTGGAATAATCTCTGCATATGTTCACTTTCTATGAAAAAGAACCAGCTCTACCCCAATGTGAGGGAATCAAGAAAACTCCTAAGGAGGCTTTCACCTGTTATTGCAGTGTATTCACTCTTGTAAGAATACACTGATATAAGCCATTGGGTCATCCAGCAAGACACCCTTGCTCAAAAAAGTGAAGCTGTGACATAGGTACAAAATAGCTATGATGAATTGTACAAGTGCATAAAAAGTGAAAAATCTCTTCAACTTGAGTCATGGCTTTTAATTTTCAGGTTTATACAGAAAGAAGAATTGGCAATGGCTAGAGAATGAACATGAAAGACTAAAAATGTGGCATTAGATTTATGGAATTTTATATACAACATCCCAACTTTGACAAGGAGTTAAGTTCCATTAGAAAACTCACACTGTCACCTTTAGAAGTACCAGTTCTCTCTCTCTCTCTCTCTCTCTCTCTCTCTCTCTCTCTCACACACACACACACACACACACACACACACACACACACACTGTTTAAACATCTCTGTCAACACATCTCTGTATGTACACCAATAGCTACAGTTTTGTTATTAAAACCAAAATCAAAACCAAAAGTCAAATGGGACACTGGCTGTCATATTAGACCACTACTTTGAATATAATGAAAGATGACAATTTTAGCATTAGGTTTAGTAATTACATGTGTGCCATTTTAATTAGACCATCTAATGTTCTCTTAGTGCCCATTAGAGGCTATAAAACCAGGAAGCCCAGAATTTATTGCACTTTTCTAGAAGGAAGATAGCACAACTCAGAAGTAGTATATTGCATTTTATTTGAAGTTTGTTATCTCCAGGAGTGTTATCCTTGGTTCCAAAAAGCTGAGGTAAATCAAGACATACTTCAGTTTGTGAATAGTGTTAATTTGTAATAAATAGAATGAAACAATCTTATCTGAAACTATTTAAGAAGCTAATAAAAAAGGAACCATCGTAGATTTGGAAGTTAACAAAGCTCAATAACAAGGCAAATATCTGTTTTGGTAATCAGAATAATATTTGTATATGATGGTCTCTGCATGGATGACCTAAATAAATGTATGTCTAGAAAATTAAACCTCTGCTACAATGTAGCTGAGCCAAACAGCCCAAAATAAAAATGTCTTAGCCTTTTAATACTAGTGTATCCTGCTGGGCTCGGTGGCTAAGCCTGTAATTCCAGCGCTTTGGGAGGCTGAAGTGAGTGGATTGCCTGAGCCCATGGGTTCAAGGCCTGCCTGGTCAACTTGGCGAGACCTCATCTCTACAATAAATTCAAAATTAGCTGAGTGTGGTAGCATGCGCCTGTAGTTCTAGCTACTTTGAAGGCTGAGGCGGAAGGATCGCCAGAGCCCATCAGGTTGAGGCTGCGGTGGCTGGGAGTGGCCACTGCACTCCAGTCTGGGTGACAGAGTGAGACTCCAACGCAAAAAAAAAAAAATAAAATAAAATACTATTGTATCCATCCATTCCCAATCAATAGGAATGCTGTATATAAATTCCATAAAGCATATACTATTCATCAAAATTTTTATATCTTGCTCTGTCATAGGAATGTAAATGTGGCTATCATATCATACTTCTGTTAGAAAAGAGAAGACGTCCTCATCTTAGAGTCCCAACAAGAAATAAGAAGTGGGAGTGAGCCAGGCTCGGTGGCTCAGCCTGTAATCTCGTGTCTTGGGAGGCTGAGGTGAGTGGATTGCCTGAGCCCGTGGGTTCAAGACACACTTGGGCAACTTGGCGAGACCTCATCTCTACAATAAATCAAAAAAGTAGCTGGGTGTGGTAGCGCGTGCCTGTAGTTCCAACTACTTGGAAGGCTGAGGCAGAAGGGTCGCGGGAGCCCAGCAGGTCGAGAGCAGGCCACTGCACTCCAGTCTGGGTGATGGAGTGAGACTCCAACTCAAAAAAAAAAGAAAGAAATAGGAGTGGATGTCATCATTGCCACTCATAAAAGCTAAAAAGAGGGAGTTGGATCACCTGCTCCCTATTTCCTCTGATATAATTCAAAAAGAAAATGAAGCATCTCAATAGAAAGATGGCTGAGCCTGGCTCGGTGGCTCAGCCTGTAATCCCGCGCCTTTGGGAGGCTGAGGTGAGTGGATTGCCTGAGCCCGCGGGTTCGAGACCCGCCTGGGCAGCGAGACCTCATCTCTACAATAAATCAAAAAATCAACCGGGCGTGGTAGCGCATGCCTGTAATTCCGGCTGCTTGGAAGGCTGAGACGGAAG
The DNA here is from genome assembly GCF_000164805.1 of Carlito syrichta. Lineage (NCBI taxonomy): Eukaryota > Metazoa > Chordata > Mammalia > Primates > Tarsiidae > Carlito > Carlito syrichta. The sequence goes on from NW_007252873.1 coordinate 63,025, forward strand.
GATCGCCAGAGCCCAGCAGGTCGAGGCTGCGGTGGCCGGGAGCGGCCACTGCACTCCAGTCTGGGTAACAGAGTGAGACTCCAACTCAAAAAAAAAAAGAAAGATGGCTGCGACTCCACTGTGGGAAATATGTGAATAATACTTAATATTATCTAAAGCAGAAACAAAAAGGACTTGAAGAAAATGCTTTTGGGCTCATCCTGGAATTCTCAAGCTTTCCCTCAATGCTTATAAAATGAACAGATTAATGAATGTAGGGTTTAGCAAAGAGAAGGGAATCGCCCCTGATCTTTGGCCAAGAATTCTACTTAAACACCTCCCAACAAACTGGCAAGGTAGGCATTACATCACCATCATTTTACAAACAAGAAAACTAAGACTTAGATCAAACTATTTTTCTAATATCATCCCGCAGGGAGGTAGTAGAGCTGGAGGCCCTCTCTGCTGACTCTGTCAAATACTTTTTTCAAATAGAAAAGTGAAAATGTCTAGAAAGGTAAAACAACGTGAACCTGAAGAACGTGTGTTTAGTCAGTTGAGCGAAATAGATGATTTGCAAACTGGAAGTAAAGTGACTTACATGTCACAGCTATAAACCCCATCTTCCTGAAGGTAGAGAGGAAGCACTGCTCTCTTCAGAAGAGGGCCTAGAGATGAAGAATCTAGGGTTATTTTCCTACCCTACAGTAAATTAAGGTGATGATACCTCCTGAGAATAAGCTTATCCAGTGGGAAATTCCTGTTTGAATTGCTGAAATAAAATGTCTTGGTTTTCTGAATTTGGACTTGTTTGGGTTCCAGGAGCCAAGTTCTCTCTCAATGCAAACTGTCAGACTTTGGTGAGCCATAAACCTTTAATCACTGATGCTGACAAAGGTCTGCATATTTTAGGAACTTTTCTTTGGAATCGGCCTTAGGAATATATGTGGAGCCAGACAACATAATTGCTGTCATTATTTTTTAGCCAACCACACCTGATTATTGAACAACAAATGTTGTTAGTCATATTGTAAATTATCTGTACATTCCAGAGTTCCAAATTATTTCAAGCTAGTAAAAACTTAGGACTCTTTCAAGAAACCAATATTTAACTTCTTATGTAAACTCAAAATAATATCTATAATGTAGGAAGACTATTTCTAAAAGGGAATTCTAACAATTAGAGAGCAATGTCAGCATAATTTGAATCGAGGTCTCCATATTTATTACTTTAAGTGACTTTACGCATTTCGATACTTGGGTTCAGAAATGTGTATTTAATTACTGTAAGAATTCTTCTCAGAATAAACTTCCTTTAATCATGGCTTGATGTGTCATCAATTTTTTTTTTCGAGTTGGGGTCTCACTCTGTCACCCAGACTGGAGTGCAGTGGCCACTCCCGGCCACTGCAGCCTCGACCTGCTGGGCTCTGGCGATCCTTCCGCCTCAGCCTTCCAAGTAACTGGAACTACAGGCGCGCGCTACCACGCCCGGCTGATTTTTGATTTATTGTAGAGATGAGGTCTCGCCAAGTTGCCCAGGTGGGTCTCAAACCCGCGGGCTCAGGCAATCCACTCACCTCAGACTCCCAAAGGCGCAGGATTACAGACTGAGCCACCGAGCCCGGCTATGTGTCATCAATTTTAATAGCAATGTCACACTTACACTCTAATGAGTTTACCGCTGTCATTTTTTTTCTTTTGAATTATGCCTTATGGTAAAGGACACAAATTTTATGTGTACATCAGATGAGTTTTATTGTATGCATATGCACTTCTGTGTAATCACTGCCAAAATCAAGATACAGAACTTTTCAAGCGACCCCACAAGCTCTCTATGCTTCTTACCAGTCAGTAGTATTACTCCAGGATGACCTCTGATCTGACCTCTAATCATAGTAAATTAGTTTAGCATTCTTTCAAATTTCATATACGTGGAATCATACAGTTGTACTTTTTTGTGTCTGACTTATTTTCCTTAGCATCCTGTCTATGATTCATTCATTTAGTTGTGTACAATTTTGAATATTTCATTCTATGCTTATACATCAATTCTTGGACCCATTTTACTCTTGATGAATGTTTGGGTTATTCCATTTGGGGCTTTTATTGTATAGGCACTCTTGTGCATGAGTCTGTATGGAAGCACTAATTTCAATTGGGCATGTTGCCAGAAGCAGAATTGCTGGGTCATATGTATGTCTAGCCTTCTTAAGCACTGCCAAACTTTTTCTAAAAAGTGTTTGTATCAAGATACACTCTTGTGTTTCTTAAATGACATAAAAGGAAAGACTATTTGAGCAACTTACTCTCCTGCATTTATCACTAAAGTTTTTTTTTTTTTTATGGGAAGCTTTGAGATATTAAGACAAAATTACTGATATTTTGTTTTCCTTTTTGCTCTCTTGGACTACTTCCAATTCATTGTATTTGTAGAAGCTCAATCTTCTTTCTTGCTATTTTCATCACAGATACAAGGTGATTACTTTATGGCATTTCAGTGTTGATGATTTGTGTGTTCTACATGTGCACCTGGGTGAATTGCTGGCAAGAAAGTGAGATACATTCTTCTGTCTCACCTCCTGTGTGTGTGAATAAGACAAGCTGACCGGCCTCAGAGGGGAAGGCCATGACTTGCCCGGTGTGTGAGCAGATATGAGACCCATGAGGTTTGACAAAGGCAGTGATCTTCAATAGCATTTCACAAAACACAGAGAAGTACAGTGACAAATTCAATTCCAAATCCCATGGTCACCAGTACCTGGGTTGTCATCTTGTCATTACTCCTCAAGAGTTCATCATTAACTTACCCAGATAATTACCCTTTGGTGAGGTCAAGGTTCCGATCTTAGTCAAGAAAACAAAATATCACTGGCAGCTCTTCCCAGCTGCATGTTTTAGTGATTCCAGATGTCCAAATCAAAGAAATGCTGGCAACAATGTGCTGTCCAAACAAAAAGAAAATGAAATGTGCAGACTATTTTCTAAACATTTCAGAGACCCTGGAAATCTTGCCAGCACCAAAATCAATATTTGTATTTTAGTCTCTGCTTAATTTGAACTATTAGAGCCTGCACTGAAAATAAAAGCCCTCTAAAGTTAAATTTGTGTTTTTTTCCTCATTATTATTTTTGTCGGGTTTTTTCTTGTAAAACATTTTGGAGGGAGCAGATATTTGATTTAAATGTTTCATTTTCAAAAGAAATATCCTCCTTTACTGGAAACATATATTGGGAATCCTATATTTAGTGTTCTGTTTGTAATATATATATTTTTATGTATCATTTAATAGTCTTTTTAATTTTTCTAAATTTAATGAAACTAAATCAAGCTAAATTGGTACTAATGCATACTAATTTGTTACTAATTTCATATATATATACTGGGTATATAGCCTTGAATAACAAATAAAGATATATGCTTAGTAAAATTCAATAATAGGCATGTTTCTAATTATTTTATCTCATTTAAAAAAATCCCAGTAGTTAAAAGAAGTTATGTTATGTGATTATAACAGTAGCCCATGCTAGTTTATAATTTGACTCTCTGATAATTTCACCTGACCAGAATGTAAAAGAAAGTAAGAAATTGAAATAAATGGGTACTGTGTAGGCTAAATAGACATATCAAAAGTCATAACATCATGTGCTTTTTAAAGATCATTTCAGGATTTTACTCAAAGTCTATTTACTCTTAACTTACGCATCATTCCAATCAACTATGCAGTTGGATTTCAAACTCATGGTGGAAGAGAAAGAATATTAGTGGGAGTTTTAAAAAGTGCCTTAGGAAAGCACAAAAGTAGCAGTACAAAATGATATCTAATAGCAAAAAAGTTACAAAAAGTATAAAAATAGCAATTATTTTAATATTATTACTAAAGAAGCTGTGACCATTTTGTTTAGGAAAAACAGCACACTTACATCAGACATATCTTGTGCCCTGCCATTTTACTCTGATAGTAGATACAGTGACCAGCTGCAGACAGTTATCATTTCAAAATCACTTATCTGGCTTCCAACATATGGATGTCCCTTTATGCTTCAAGGCTTTTCTGGTATTACCACATTGGATGCCAAGAGGAGCCTACTTGACCATTCTTGTATATAAGTAAATCTTGATTTAACACTCTTAGAGGCCACTCTGGATCCTCAGGGCAGGAGTTGGAGGATAAAATATTCTTACTTCTGTTCCTTGGACAGAAATTCAAATATTGAACCGTATTGAAGTTCATTCTGAGAGTGGTGTCCCTAGCTAAAATAAAATCCAGTTGTCCGCTATAGTGAATAGCATAAAAATGACCCATGGGATGACTTTTCCTGCTTCCCAGTTTCATTCATCCCAGACCACAACTTTTATTTCTTGGAATTGCTTCCCAAAAATGGATGTCTTGCAAAATCTATTACCCAGTTATGATAATCGAAACAGTGCAGTACTGTCACAAAAACAATCATATAGACTAATGGAACAGAATAAAGGCCTCAGAAATAAATTCACACACCTATAATTAAGTGGTCTTCAACAAAGGTACCAAGAACATACAATGGGAAAAGGAAAGGAAAAGGAAAGTCTTTTTAATAAATGATGCCAGGAAAACAGGACGTCCACTTGCAAAAGAATGAAATGGAACCCTCATATTATTCCATATAAAAATTCAATTAAAAATTAATTACAGACTTAAATGTAAGAGAAAACTTAAGGAAAAGCTTTTTGACGTTTATCTGGCCAAAGGTGTTTGGATGTGATCCCAAAAGCACAGGCAACAAAAGCAAAAAATAGATGAATGAGATTGCATCAAACTAAAATCATACATTCTAACAGATGCGAGGTTATATCTTGTGATTTTGATTTGCATTTTCCCTGATGATTAGAAATATTTAGAATTTTTTAATATACTTATTGGTCATTTGTATGTCTTCTTTTGAAAAACATTTTTTCATTTTATTTTCCCATTTTTGAATGGGCTATTTATTTTCTTTCTATTGAGTTGTTTGACTTCTTATATATTTTGGGTATTAGTCTCTTAACAGATGTATGGCTTCCAAATAAATAAGATATAAGAGGGTGAAGATGTGGGGAAAAGGGATTTTTTGCACAATGCTGGTGGAAATAAAATTAGTGCAGTCATTTTGGAAAACATGGAAGTTCCTCAAAAAATTACAAGTAGAACCACCATATAATCCAGCAATCCCACTACTGGGTATATATTTAAGGAAAATGAAATCAGCATGCCAAAGAGATATCTGCACTCCTGTGTTTATTGCAGCACTATTCACAGTATTCAAAATATGGAATTGATATAAACATCCAACAAAGATTAATGGATAAAGAAAATGTGATATAGACACACAATGGAATACTATTAAGCCTTAAGAAAGAATGAAATTTTTAAAAAAAATTTCCTCCACATTCAGGAATTTGACAACATGGATGAACTTAGAGGAGATTATACTAAGTAAATAAGCCATCCACAGAAAGACAAATGCAGCATGATCTCACTTCTAAGTGGAATCTAAAAGAGTCATTTCCCTAGAAGCAGAGAGTAAAATGATGGTCACTAAGGGCCAGGGAGTGGGTGGCAACTGGAAAGATGTTGGTCAATGGACAAAACATTTCAGTTAGAAAGAATAAATTCAAAAGATCTATTGTATAACATGGTGACATCGTTGATGAAAATGTTTTATATATTTGAAAATTGCTAAGAGAGTAGATTGTAAATGTTTTCACCACAAAAAAGATAAGAATGTGAGGTAATAGATATGTTAATTGATTTGATTTAGCCACTCCACAATTTTATTAGCCAAAGAAGAATCACTTACATAAAATCCCTTGTCTCAGACTGCTTTTCCAAAGAAGTTATCCTAAGACAGTTGATACCTGGAAATAATCCTAGCCAGCAAACTCTCAGCATAGGGATTCAAGAGTCAGATTGCTTGGCTTCTGGCTGCAGTACAATTGGCCCTGACATTTCGCTTACAATATTTAGCACATCTATTGGTGTTAGAGATATCCATGGTGATTGGATGCCAACCCCAATAAAAGAATCATGGCAAAAACAAATGGCAGTTTAGAGAAAGCCTCATCCTTATGTGGCAGAAAATGACTCACTGTTGGCAAACCAACTCCTGGCCTAATAGTGACTGAACTCCTGACCATGGGGCATCAAGTGACTGTGTAACCTGAGTCTACATGATGCCGTTAGATCTCCCAAGTCATAAAGTTAGGCAGTGTCCCAGCAGTCAATTGTTTGGTGGAAAAGGCATATATGTGAGCTGGACCCTAGCAGGTTGTGGAGCACAAGCGAGTGAAGAAAAGTGATACTTCTCCCATGTCACTTCCCCCTGTTATATTACTGCCTCTCTCTTACCCTCTCACACATCTCTGACTCATAAAGGTTCACAACACCCAACCAACGGAGAAGGGAAACAGCTTGGGCCTGCAACAGAAAGGGGTCATGTTTTTGTATTGGTGTTAGCTAGAAACGCATGATAGCTGCGCTACAGCCCCACTCATGGAAGTCCCTGAAAAGGTGATAAATGTAAATCCTCACCAGGGAAACTCATTTCCTTATGGTGAGTACTGATTTGGGTGAAAAACTCTCTGTCTTTATAAATTCCCTCTGTCCATGTCACCTTCAAGTTACTTGGTACTTACTATGTAAAAGGCATTGTTTTAAGTAATCTTTACAGTCATCTTTGCAAATTAGATATTGTTCTGATATTATGATTTTTTAAAATTAACTAAAATAGGTGAAATGATTTGCATGCAGCTGTGAAATGGGCTGTAAACCATGGACTTTACAACCCATTCTCTTTCTACTATAATATATTAATTATCTAGTATCAAAGTATATAATATAGTTTTCAAAATTTACAATTTAATCCATACAAAATTAAAAATTCATTTACATACTGTTTAAGGATATTAGGCAATGTCAATTTACTTTAGAATATTTAAACCCAAATGGTCAAAATTTAAAACTTGGTGTTTGTAAGTGTGGGTCTCCCAATATCAAGAAAAACACCTACTACCATGAGTTTTAATAACTTGTGGTTTCAAGAGAATATGGATCTAGCAAGAAAGCTAATAAATAAATAAGGAGACTGAAAACAGCAAATTAAAGTTGGGTTTCATCTAGACCAGTAACTTGCAAACTATGTTCTATAGAGCCCCAGGATTGTATAATTGTACCTCAAAGTATATCACAGGGTCAGAGGCAGTCATCTTTTTTTTTTTGAGTTGGAGTCTCACTCTGTCGCCCAGACTGGAGTGCAGTGGTTGCTCCCGGCCACCGCAGCCTTGACCTGGGGTTCCAGTGATCCTTCCGCCTCAGTCTTCTGAGTAGCCGGAATTACAGGCGCGCGCTACCACGCCCGGCTAATTTTTTGATTTTATTGTAGAGATGAGGTCTCGCCTGCCCAGGCGGGTCTTGATCCCATGGGCTCAGGCAATCTACTCACCTCAGCCTCCCAAAGGCATGGGATTACAGGCTGAGCCACCGAGCCCGGCTAGAGGCAGTCATCTTAACAGCGACCATGCATCTCCTGTAAAAGCAGTCCTGGCCAGGCGCAGTGACTTAAGCCTGTAACCCTAACACTTCAGCAGGCAGAGGCAAGAGGATTGCCTGAGTCCAGGGGTTCAAGACCAGCCGGGGGAACTTGATGAGACTTCATCTCTACAATAAATCAAAAATTAGCCAGGCATTGTGGCACACACCTGTAGTTCCAGCTGCTTGAAAGGCTGAGGTCTGAGGCAGAAGGATCACCTGAGTCCAGCAGGTCAAGGCTGTGTTGGTCATGAGCATGCCATTGCACTCCTGCCTGGGTGACAGAGTAAGACTACAACTCGGGGGGGGGGGGGCCGGGTGGAATGCAGTCCTACTTTTCTGAACTAAATATTAAGATTCTACCCAAAATTACATTTCAAAAAAATATTTACTACTATAAAAATAAAATGTGTGAACCACAAGTTGGAAGGCTTCATATATACCATAGAGATATATCAAAATAGTAGTTTCTTCCATGCTCTAGAATAACTCTTGAAATAGTACCTTAAAGTACCAATGATTTCTCGTCTAACAATAAGTTATTACTGTGTACCTGGCTAACAGGATCTCTGCTATCATGCATTAACATCAGAGAGTAGAGTAAGCTATAACATTATAATAATCTTCTTTTCTAGTACTATGAACATAAATTTCTTTGAGGCAACTTTATACCTAAGTCCCGGCTTGGACCTGGTTTTTCACGGTTGAGCAAGTGAAAAGAATCAGACAAATAATATTCTAAATTGGCATTAGCTGAGTCTTCATCTGCCCTTCTCTGCAGTAAGAAGTGCCTTGCAGTGCTATGTCTGTGACATTGGACTATGCTAGACAGATGGGATTTGATTGGCTTGTAGGCCTAAAGCGCTTACAAAATGCTTCAGCAAGTGGAAACAGGAAGGTCTTTGATGTTGAGGGTGGTTATTGGATAGAGGAGATGATGCAAGACAGAATGTGTCTGAGCATCATAGTGAAAGCTCAGTAGCAGCGAAGGCTTCCTATAAAATGAAACTCATTTTTCTAAGTCACATAGTGGCCTAAAGAATCCATTTGGATGCCGAGTAGTTTGAATGGCTTTAAAAGTTGTTAGAAGACATACTCTAAGATCATACTGAGTTGCAGCAGGCTTCAGGCAATTTATTTTTGGAATCATAGCAAGAACCACAGCTTAACCACAGGGTGAACTAGCAAAGTTTTCAGGTTTTATCAGTACCACATGGCTTTGCTTTTTTTTTTTTTTTCCAAGGTCATCGTTCTATTTCTTTTCCCTTCTCTTTCTGTTTATGTTACAGCTTTTCTCTAAACCAGGTAAATCCCAGTTGGATAATTTGCCTTCTAATAAGATCAATTCATCTTCCACTAGCCTTTGCAACCAATTATGCTATTTTTAAAAGCTCCCCAGGTTAAAATTTTCTAGTTTGTTGTGAGCATCAAGAAATAAATCCCTTCATTAAATGAAATCTTAATTTTTTAAAAATTGGCCTAAAACACAAGATGAACATACAAAAGCAAAAATAAAAACAAGTGTGATTAAGAAAAACCATGTCTAAAAAGTCTCCTCAGAAAGGAAACCATGAAAATACGGCTGAGAAATGTTGTTTTATTTATATAAAATTGATCATAATCTAAGATTATGTTAATTCTTCAAATTATTTAAATATTTTCAGCACAACAGTTTTTAGGGTTTTTTTATTTTTCAAATAGATTTGAAGCATTTGTTTCTAGGTGTTTTATCCTTTTTTGTAATCGGTGGGATTTTTCTTTCATTATATGTTCTAACTAATTATAATTCACATTTAAGAAAATAACTCAGTTTGGTATATTAATCTTTTACAGTTAACCTACTGAAATTTTAATTTAATAGTTTTATTTTTTCTCAATTCTAGAGTTAATATAATCTGCAAAGAATAAAAATTTAACATTATCTCTTCTAATCTTTATTAGTCTCTTATTGTTCTACTTTGACTCAGGGCATTGCTAGTACCTTCAGAAAAATACAGCTAATAAATGTAGGTAAACATCTTTAGCTTGCATCTAACTTTAATGAAAATTTTTCAAGCATTTGATTATGAAACCCATAATGATTCAATATTATGATCAGGGAATTACCAATTCATTTTTGTTGTCAAATAATTTTATCAAATGCCTTTTGGCTTTTATGGGTATGGCCAAATGACTATTCTCCTTGGATCTATAAATATTCCTATTGAATTAATATATTTCCATATATTTGACCTTTTTAAAATTCCTAGTATGAACACCACAATACTTTACTTTAATAACCACCCTCAACATCAAAGACTTTCCTATTTCCATGTATATATTCCCATAATACATGACTGTGGTTTGTCTGACAATATCTTACTTTTGATTTTTGCAATAATGCTATAGGGGATGTTTTTATTTAATTTTATGGTTCTATGCTATTTTGTCAGATTTTGATAATAGAGACTTCATAAAACAAATACATAAACTTTATCTTTTTTCTATATGTTCAGAAATATTTTCAAATAGTCTGAGTTTCTTTTATTTATTTTTTATTTTAGAGTTGTGGGGTATAAGTGGGGATTTACTACATAAGTAGGTTGCATGCAGGTAAAGTTTGGGCTTCTAGCTGGCCCTCTCTTTCCCTGATAGTACCCAATGTGTTGCCATGTACTCTTCTCCTTCCAGTCTTCCTTCCTTTCTTTTCTGGCAATGTCCAACACCTAACTATCCCATCCTTGTGCTTGTGTGACCAGTGTTCAGGGCCCACTTATGAGTGAGAACATGTGGTATTCAGTTATTTATTTCTGTGACAGTTCACTTGGTATAATGGTCTCCAACCACATCGAAGTTGCTGCAAAGGCCATGATTTTGTTTTCCTTTATGGTTGCATAATATTTCATCATGTATATATACTACATTATTTTATACAATCCAATAGGCCTCTGGGTTGCTTCCTTGTTTTTGCTATTGTGAATAGTGTGCAGTAAGCATGTATGTCCAGATATCTTTTTGGTAGAGTAATTTATGGTCCTCTGTGTATGTTCCCAGGATAAGGATTGCTGGATCGTATGTAAACTCAATTGTTAGTTCTTTGAGAAATTGTCACACTGCTTTCCATAGAGGTTGAACTAGCTTACATCGCCACCAACAATGTAGAGGCATCTCCTTTTCTCTGCAGCCATACCAGTATCTGCTGTTTTTTTACTTATTAATGGCAGCCATCATTACTGGTGTTATGTGGTATCCCATTGTAATTTTGACTTGAGTTTCTCTGACGATTAGTGAAGTTGAGTATTTTTTCATGTGTTTGTTGGCTGCTTATATGTTGTCTTTTGAGAAGCATCTGTTCATGTCCTTTGCCCACTTTTTAATGAGGTTGATTTTTTTTTCTTTCAATTTGTTTGAGTTTCTTGTAGATCCTGGATGTTAGGCCTTCGTCAGATGCATAACTTAAAAATATTTTTCCCCATCCTGTGGTTGTCTCTTTATTCTCTCAATGAGTTATTTTGCTGTGCAAAAACTTTTTGGTTTTATGAGGGCCTACCTAACTATCTTAGCTTTTGTTGCCTTTGTTTTGAGGACTTGGCCATTAATTCATTGCCTACGCTGATGTCAAGTGAAATGTTCCATATATTTTCTTCTAAGATTCTTATAGTTTGCAGTTTTACATTTAGGTCATCATCCATTTTGAGTTAATTTTTGTATGTGTAGATAGGTAAGGGTCCAGTTTCATTCTTCTGCATGTGGCTAGCCAATTTTCCCCAATACTTTTTGCTAAATATGATTTCCTTTCCCCAATGTTTGTTGACAGCTTTGTGAAAAATGAATGAGTTGAGAGATCATGTTTTTATGTCTGAATTCTCTGTCCTGTTCCATTGGTCTATGTGCTTATTCCTGTTACCAAACCATGCCATCTTGGTTATTGTAATCTTATAGTAAAGTTTAAAATCTGTAAGTGTGATGCCTCCAGCTTTGTTCTTTTTGGTGAGGATTGCTTTAGCTATTTGTGCTCTTTTTTGCTTCCATATGAATTTCTGTATTGTCTTTTCTAAGTCCATGAAAAAATTATGTTGGCAATTGATAAGGATTGGATTGAACCTATAGATTGCCTTGGGTAGGATGTACATCTTGATGATATTGATTCTTCCAATCTATGACCATGGGATGTTTTCCCTTTTGTTTTTATCATACTAGATTTCTTTGAGCAGTGTTTTGTAGTTCTCATTGTAAAGGTTTTTCACTTTTTTAGTTAGGTGGATGCCATGGTATTTCTTTTTGTGTGTGTGGCTATTGTGAATGAAATTGCATTTTTTAAATTTGGTTCTCAGCCTGCTTGTTTTTGATGTACAGAAATGCAACTATCTTTTGAGCATTTATTTTGTATCTAGAGACTTTACCAGAGTTGTTTATCAGTGTGAAGAGGTTTTTGATAGATTCTCTAGGGTTTTCTAGGTATAAAACCATATCATCCACAAAGAAGGATTTTTTTTTAATTACTCTTTTCCTATTTGGATAACCCTGATTTCCTTCTCCTGCCTGATTGCTTTGGCTAGGACTTCTGGCATTATGTTATACAGGAAAGGTAAGAGTGGGCATCCTTGTCTTGTTCCAGTTCTTAGGGGCAATGTTTCCAGCTTCTGCCAATTAAGCATGACGTTGGCTACAGGTTTGTCATAAATGACTCTTACTGTTCTGAGAAATGTTCCTTTGATGCCTAGGTATTTCTTTGATGCCTAGGAGTTTTTATCAAGAAGGGATGCTGGAATTTTTTTTTTTTTTTTCCTGTGTCTCTCTTCTTTGCTCCCTGTGCATTCCAAGAGTCCACTGAGGGATGCAGGGTGCTTCCTCAGTCCATATCTGCTTAAGCTGCCCAAGTTTATTGATGACTGGATTTGTCATCCCTTGTTCCGATTGGCTACTTCCCTGTGGCCATCTTGGGATCTCGGAGTTTCTTATTTTGTATAGATTTTATAGATTGGCTAGTAAAGATGTCTGGAACAAGTATTTTTGCTATTGATGCTCTCTTGGCAAATTTTTCTTTGATTTTAGGGGAGAAAGAAGTTTTTTAAATGCAATATGAGTTGGAATCCCTATAGGTCTTTGGTATTTATACATGAGGACTGGGAATATTTTCCTTATTTTTATTTGATGGACTGCTCTCATTTCATTGTACCACAATACCAAAATCAGACAGCATAGGTTTACTAGGGTTTTAAGCATTATTCACATAGACTTTAAGATTTCAACATTGAATGACACTTAAAAACAAACAAACATAGTTAGATGATCTCATTAGTCTCCTAACCAAATAGTCCTTCTTTTCCATCAGTGCAGGTCACTTGACCCTCATGTCTAGCTGAGGGACATTTTCTGTACTTGGTTGGGGACGGTTAAGGAGCTCTTATGCAACACTTAGGATATGTAGTAGGAAGTCTTTCTTATCTTGCTGTCACCTTGTGACCTAATTCTTTTTTAAAATTGTTTTTTAATTTCTGAAATACAAATCAAAATACATTTCTGTTACATGTCATTTAACAAGTCTAACAGTCTTTTTAATACAGGATAACTCAATATAGGTGCTTTAAAACTTCCTTTTTAAACACCATATGTTTTATTTTGGAGAGAAGCAGCTCATGAGAAAAATACTTATGTATATGGACTATTGTTTTTCATGATCTTAGAGCATGCCCTCCAGCTTGAAATTTGGTTCACTAAAATATATAAATATTCCTCCTATCACAAAAATACATTAAATCTTATGGTTAAAAAAAAAAACCAGAAATATTTGGCATAGGCCAGAGTGTATTTCAAAAACAAGTCAGGATGTGTCTCAACTGTATGAAGGAATATTCTAAAATCCACCTAGAGTCATTTGGCAGAACAACTGACCTGTTGCTATCAGGGCTCTCTTGCCTCAAATGGGGACAGAAGGTGCACGGGAGGGTGCTGAAGACTTACAGCACCCACAGAATCACTTACTCAAAAACTAACCCAAATTCAATATAGAATAATACATGACAACAGTAGAACTATCGCAACAGTTATTCAATGCCTTGAAGGCAAACTATTGGCTTAGAATAACTATCTCAACAGGAACAATAGTCAACATGTTTATAAGATCTTAAAGGTGAGAAAACTGCATCATTGAAAGATGATATCTTGTACACAAGTACATTAATTTTCAGGACACTGGGAACAACAACAAAGCAAAGTAAGAATGTAGTCAAGCTGCTTAACCTTCTACCATTCTCATGAGTATTAAACCCAGGCCACCTTTGGCCACTTGCAGAGATGTCTTTTCTTCTTTATTCTCAATGTAAACACTTGCTCCTTGGGACACCAATAGTTTTGCTTCTTCTGCTCTCTCTTCATCACAGGCTAAGTGTCCTTGGCTGCTGCCCAGTGTGTTGCTGTAGCCTCATAATGGTCCTTAGCATCTGGATTAGCTCCACCTTCGAATAACATGACAGCAATCTCATGCTTATTTTTGGAAGTCACATTATGTAGAAGAGTACATTCATTTTGATTGACAGTATTAACTTGAGCACCTTTTCCCAAAAGCATTTTTCCAACCTCATCCTGGCCAGCAGAAGCAGCAATATGAAGAGGCCAATCTGTATTGTCTTTATCATTCACTAGCACTCCAAGTTGCAACAAAAATTCAATAATTTCTGTATGTCTGGCTGAGCATGCCCAATACAATGCAGTTCTGCTGCCCTGGTCAGTTCTAGTAGCCAGGAATTTGTGGGCCAGGATTATCTCCTTCAACTCCTCCAGCTTCCTGCTATAGACCAGGTTACAGTCCAAAAGGTTAGACACACACCCCTACATTTTGCTTTTCTAGAATCTCCCATGACCCAATTCTAATGTGACATCACTTGCTATGTAAATTTGTACACTATTCCTAAGATCTGCCAATAGATTCCTATCTTAATTTTTGGACTCAAGTACTTCTCTTGATCATTCTCCACTAAAGGACAATCTGCCTTGATCTCCATGACCTTCTCCAACCTACCCAGCAGATAGGAGACCTCTGTTTTTTACTCTATCCTCAAAGACCGGGCCTTGCTATTTTTCAACACACTTCCATATATTCATTTATATATGTGTATATTTACTCATTCATTCTGCAAGCATGTGTTACGTGCCTGTTCTGAGTCAAGCAGTATGCTGAAAAGTAGAGATGCAAAGGAAAGAGTCAGATGTGGTCCCTTCCTTCGAGAAACACACACAATCTAGTAGAAGGTGTTCCACTGACATGCATCTGCAATATTGACTAAATCTAGATTTTTAAGGCCTGAGTTCCTACATGGAATCCTAAAACATGTTGTTGGTTTTTTTAGTTGCTTGTTTTCATGGTCTTACATAGGCATACATGGTCTCTTCACTATGCAGCTGAGAGCCAATACTATCCCCTTGTCTGACTAGATCTGCCCTTGTTTCACAATGCCTGTCTCTATCTTATCAGGTCTCAATTCCTCATATGTTGCTCCCTCCCCTGCACTTCCCTTCTTTATCTGATTGTGCCAAAGGCCATATCTAGAACTTGAACACATTAATTCTATATGTGCTTTGCTGATGCAGAAAAGCCAGCTCAGGAACAAAAATAGAATATGTAT
Organism: Carlito syrichta; assembly: GCF_000164805.1. Taxonomy (NCBI): domain Eukaryota; kingdom Metazoa; phylum Chordata; class Mammalia; order Primates; family Tarsiidae; genus Carlito; species Carlito syrichta. The sequence goes on from NW_007252873.1 coordinate 78,154, forward strand.
TATCATTATTCACTAAATATATACACAGCTTCCCTGATGTGTTTTTTTAAACATTTTATTTGAAGTATTAAACTGGAGTTTATAACTGTTCTTTTGTTCAGAGAAAAGATCAAGAAAGACTTTCTGCATTCATAAGGGTTATATCCCAAAACACTTGGATATTTTCCAAGTTTGAATTGTTGTTATTAAAGTTAATTTTCCCTAAGAAAAGAAAAAACAACAATAATTAAAGAACAGAATTGTGACACCAAGATAGGGACACATTAAAAATGTGTCTCAACAAAGATGACAAGTGATTACATGCTTTGATCCCAGGGATCATTAGCAAATATTGGAAACTGTGATGGTTAAATTTGAAAAAGCCCAGAGCCTCCTATACATTAGAATCTCATTGTAATGTGACAAAATAAGACCCAGGATGATTTCTAAAGTGAGTCCATTGTATTAGGTTTATGAGGGAACTTGCTGTTGTGAATGAGCATCAGAAGGAATTTATCCTGCTCTTTCTTCTGTAATGTGGTTCCCAGCGTGCATCCCAGGGGTGGCATATGAGTGAGACTCTGGTGTATTATTATATAGTGGAGAGGAAGTAACATACCAACTAGGATCACTTTTTAAACTTCTCAGAGTACAACTTTTGACAAAATGCCAAACAACCAGATGAAAACTGAAGAAAAACAAAGACAATCCTCCAGATGTTTTCCCTAAGCAAATGAATAGGAATTACTGTTCTTAATGCTTCTTTTTGCAGCATAAGAGAACAAGGACCAGATGAGATGTCAGCATTAACAAAAGTCAAGTTGACTCCTTAACAGGAAGATAATATGGGTGAGGTTGGGTAACCAGGACAGCACAAAGTAATCAATCACCAAAACCTCACTTTGGTGAGCATAGTAAATTAATCTTTTAGCCCAAACTTTTACTCCTACCATTATCATACTTTTTTGTGTCTCAACAAAAATGACAAGTCACTACATACTGTGGCACCAGAAGTCTTTAGCAAATAGTAAAAACTGGTCCCAAGGATCAGTAGCCAATAATAGACTCCCTGGTTCCAGTGGTCACTAGCAAATAGTAGAAGCTGTGATGATTACATTCAAGGATTCCCAGTGTCTCCTACACATTAGAATCTCACTGTTATATGGCAAAATAAGACAGGATGATTTCTAAAGTGGGTCAGTTGGTTTAGGTTTATGAGGGAAGTTACTATTGTGAATGAGCATCAGAAGGATTGTATTCTGCTCTTTCCCCTATAACTTGATTTCCAGAATGCATCCCAGGGGTAGCATATGCGTGAGACCCTAGTGTATTATTATAAAGAGGAGAGGAAGCTCATACAATCTTGTATTTCCTTCTAAAATAGACAGAGTGTACTTCCATGACTCTTGACATAGAGCCCACCATGTGACTTGCTTTGTCCAATGGGACATTAGTAGACATTATTTGTGTGGAGGCTTAAAATGTGCTTGTGTAGTTGGCTAACCAATTGCATTTTTGCTACGGCTATGAGAGGAAACTATCAGGGCAAAAGTGCTAACCCAGGAAAGGTGAGACTCATGAAACAGATCTGGTCCCAACCCGCAGCTTAGAGCCCCATGCAGCCCAGAACCCTCAGTTCTTAGCCAGTTTGCAGATGTGCGAGAAAAAATAAATACATGTGTTTTTTAAGCCACTGAGTTTTGGAATGGTTTGTTAAACAGAATTATTATGAAAGTAATGGACCTCTACTGCACAGTCAAATCAGATTGGAATTGAGTGAATGTCCACAAGAATCAACATGAAAAATCAAGTCTCCACAAGGATATAGACCCAAACCTTTCTCCAGCTTCACTGTCTAATACGCCTTATTTTGCATTTAGAGTCTGTTATAATATCTTGCCTTCAGTTTTTGGATATACCAAGCACTTTAATACCTGCACATGCTGTTTTCTTTCCTTGTACAACGTACTCCCCAATCCTACCCACCTCCTGAATGACTTAATATAGTCATTGCCTTTTCAGCTAATGATACACCTTTGTCCTCAAGTTGTGCCTCCAGTGACATTAAAGGGGGAATAAAAATATATTGGCCTGCAAGATCAATAAAAATGACTCCATTGATGCAAACATAATTTGTGAAATTTATTTTAAGTTTTAACAGGATTTAAATGCACCTAAAGAAAGAGCACAGCATCATGGTTAAAAAATATTCAGAACTACAATAAAGTATTATTTTTTCTAGTAGCATAATTTTTTATTGATACAAATATTTGTACAATATTTAAATACATACATACATATTTATGGAGTACATATGTGATTTTTTTACACACATAGACTATTTAATAATCAAGTCAAGGTGTTTGGAGTGTCCATCACCTCAAGTATTTTTCATTTATATGTGTTGGGGTCATTTCAATTCCTCTCTTTGAGCTATTTTGAAATACACAAAACATTGCTATAAACTATAGTCACCCTACTCAGCTATCAAACATTATAACTTATTTCTTCCATCTAACTTTGTGTTTGTACCCGTTCACCTTAACTCTCTTTATCTCCCCACCATCAACATATCCTTCCTTGTCTCTGGTATCTATCATTCTATTCTCCCATCTGAGTACTAACCAGACCTGAACCTGTTTAACTTCTGAGATCAGATGAGATCAGGCAGGTTCAGGGTGGTATGGCTATCGACCATTCTCTACCTCCATGAAATCAACATTTCTAGCCCCCACATATGAATAAGAACATGTGATATATGTATTTCACTGACTGGCTTATTTTACTTAACATAATTACTTCCAATTCTATCATGTTTCTCATGCTGCTTGCTGCAAATAACATGATGTTTTTTCTTTTCTTTTTTTGGAGATGGAGTTTCCCTCTGTTGCTCAGATTGGAATGTAGTTGTCATAGCTCACTGCAGACTCAAACTCCTGGGCTCAAGGAATCCTCCTGTCTCAGTCTTCCAACTAGCTAGATTTACAGGTGTGAGCTACCATGCTCAGCTTCTCATTCTCTTTTAAGGTCAAATGGTATTCCATTGTGTACATATACCACATTTTCTTTACCCACTCTTTTATTGATAAACACTTAGGCTGATTCCATATCTTGGCTATTGTGAATAATGTTGCAATAAACATGAAAATGCAGGTGTCTCTTTGACATATGCACCTATTTTCCTTTGCATAAATACCCAGGAGAGGAATCTCTGAATTGCATGGTAGTTCTATTTATAGTTTTTCTTTATTTTGGGGGGAAGGGAATATCTTCATAATGTTTTTTATAGTGGCTGTAATAATTTATATGACCACCAACACGTGTATAAGAAGGTTTTTTTTTTATTTTATTTTTTTTATCCACATCCTTGCCAGCATGTGTTATTTTTGTCTTTTTAATCATCGCTATTCTCACTGGGGTAAGATAATATTTTCCTGTGGTTTTTATTTGCATTTCCCTACTGATCAGTGATGTTGAGCATTGTTTCATATACTTGTTGGCTATTTGTATGTCTTCTTCTGAGAAATATTTATGTACGTCCTTTGCCTACTTTATAGTGGGGTTATTTGTTTTTATATTGTTGAATTGTTTGAGTTCCTTGTATATTTTGGACATGAGTCCCTTGGATTAATCATTAACAAATATTTTCTTCCATTTAGAAAGTTGTCTCTTTACTTGATTGATTGTTTTATTTTGCTGTACAGAAACTTTTTAGTTTAATGTAGTCCTGTTTGTCTATTTTTTATTTTGTTTCCTATGCTTTTGAGGTCTTAGTCAAAAAATTTTGCCTAGACCAATGTGCCAAACAGTTTCTCTCATGTTCTTTTCTAGTAGTTTTATAGTTTATCAGATCTAATTTTAAATCTTCAATACATCTTAAGTTAATTTTTATAGATGGTAAGAGATTGAAGTCCTGCTTAATTCTTCTGCATATGGATATCTAATTTTCTTAGCACTATTTGTCGAAGAGTGTCTTTTCCTCAATATATGTTTTTGGTACTTTTGTTGAAAATCAATTCAATAAATACATGAATTTATTTTAGGCTATCTATTCTGTTTCATTAGTTTGTGTCAATATTTATACCAATTCCATGCTATTTTGGTTACTATAGCCTTGTAATAAATTTTGATGTCAGGTAGTGTGATGTCTCCAACTTTGTTCTTTTCATTCAGGATTGCCTTGACTATTTGGGTTCTTTTTGGTTCCATATAGTTTTTTTTTTTCTATTTCTGTGAAAAATGACATTGCTATTTTGATAGAGATTTTGTTGAATCTGTAGATTGTTCTAGGAAGTACGAATATTTTAACAACATAAATTATTCTGATCCATAAACATGAAATGTCTTTTTTTTGTTGTTTCCTCTTCAATTTATTTGATCAGTGTTTTGGAGTTTTTCTTGTAGTGATCTTTCACCACGTTGGTTAAATTTATTCTTGGGCATATTTTGTAGCTACTGTAAGTGGGATTATCTTCTTGATTTCTTTCTCAGTCAATTTATTTTTGGTATATAAAATCACCATTTCTTTTTGTATGTTGATTTTTGTCTCCTGCAACTTCACTGAATTTATTTATCAAATCTAAGAGTTTTTTGTGGAATCTTTGTGTTTTCAATATAAGATTATGTTTTCTGCAAGGAACAATTTGACTTCCTCTTTTCCAATTTGTATGTTTTATACTAGTCTAACTAGACAGAAGTTTGAATTGACTAAATTTCTTTTGATTTCCCATTGTGAGAGATAGACAAGTTATGAAGCAATTAAATAGCTTGAGTTTATTAAAATAAAATATTGAACTTTCTATAAGCTTGAGCTGGGACATCTATATAAATTTTCATATATAAATTTCCTAGTACTATGCATATGTAGAAGATAGTATGAATTACTAAATTACTAATTTCAAAGCAACACCTAAGGTCAAAAGAGGGCATGGCTTTGCCAGTTAGACTTGAAATTCTTAAGCAGAATAATGGAATGTTATAATTTATAACAACCTGATAAATTAAGATGACAAAAATGAACTTGATATTAATCCTTAGTTAACTAGAACATGTCTGTCACTTTATTAACTCGCGGTTTGATTGTAATGTGGTGATGCAGTGTGTGTGTGTGTGTGTGCACGCATGTGCACGCAAGTACACAAATAAGGATTAGTATTGGGGGCAAATAAGGATTAATATTTATTGAGACCTTATTCTTGCCAGAAATGGTGCTGGGCAATTTACAGACATTATCTCACTTGATTCTTACTTTGCAAGGCATCTAAAACGGCCCATCCATAGGTGTAGTGAAAATGCCAATTTGGGCATGCACAGTTTATAAACAACACTCCAGGACAGTGGGTCTAAGCTTTGATTGCACATTAGAATCATTTGAAAGTCTGCAAAAATCTTTGTATACATGCCCCACCTCAAGATGTTTAAAATGAGATTGTGCGAGGAAAGAATACCGGCATCAGTATCTTTCAGCTCTCCAGGTAATTCCAATGGGCAACTAGATAAGTTTGTGAATCACTGGATTTATAATACCAATAATGAGTTAAGAAGCTGATTACCCAGTGATACTTCCATTTGGTTGTAAACATGGCTGCATGTTTGCTGCTCTAAGAGAAGTTAGCAGCAGAATAGTTATCAGTAACCTTGCCAGAGTGAAAGAAACATCCACTATGCCTGCTTCAGACTCAAATTCAGACTGTTTCCCTCAGACGATCACTAGTCTAAAGATGTTTGGACACCTGTTCTTATGATCTCCTGAGAACAGACTAATCCTGTACAATTTTAACCCCCTTTCCTAGTTAGCATTTGACCTAAAAAAGCAGAGAAATGGTCTGCATTTTATATTCCCTATGTGTCAGATAAGGTCATAATGCCAAGGTCACATCATTTTATTAAAGATGTTATACAGTTTCAGAGTCAGAACAAATATACCTGAAACATCTGTTCACTACTGTCAAAGGTGCTGTTTATCTGCTGAGTCGTCTGAACCCTTTGTGTGACCATTCCTGGTATCTGGTCTTTCTGTGAACAACTCAGCTTTCTGTGCTTCTCCCAAAAGCTTGGTATCACAGGCATGAATGAAATCCACAGTAGCTCTGGCCTTCCTTCAGCCTGAAATGGTCATCAATGGAGGAAAGGAAAAGGAAAATCCAAGAAACTGGTTGTGTTGGCTAAATTTATGTGTTAACTTGACTGGGCCATGAGATGCCCAGACATCTTATAAAGCATTATATCTGTCTGTGTCTGTGAAAGTGATTTCAGAAGACATTGGCATTTGAAATAGCAGACTTAGTAAAGAACATTTGCCCTCATCAATGTGGGTGGACATTATCTAATTCATTGAGGGCCCAACTAGAACAAAAAGGTGGAAGTAGGATGAATTTTACCTCTCTGCTTGAGTTGGGACATCAAACTTCTTTCCTCAAACTGTTGTTTCTCAGGCCTTTGGCCTTGGACAGGGTCTATAGCTCCAGCTTTCCTGACCTTCCAGTTTGCAGAAGGCAGATCGTGGGACTTCTCAGCATCTGTAATCAAGTGAGCTAACCCTTCATAATAAATCTCTTTCAGTATATCTACATATATACTGTTAGTTTGGTTTCTCTGAGAACCCTAACTAATAAACTGGTTCTTTAGTAATCTCAATCAACTATCAACTGAACTGAATATGAATCTCAATCAACTGAATATGAATTTGCTAAGAAATACTGATACATAAGGACCTTAAGTCTGTATTGAAGCTCACTACTTTCTAAATCCTCAAGAATTTATGACAACTATAAATAAGCATTTTGGATTTTTTTTGGTGGGAAGTGGGGTAGGGGGAGAAGAAACTGTTCGACACAGTGCTTAAAAGCATGGGCTATGAATCCAGATTTCTGAACACCAGGTTTTACCCCTGTAAAATGAAGGTACTCAAGTGTACTTATTTTTTTAAACGACAAATAAAGATTGTATATATTTATGGTGTAAAACATGATGACATATACATGTGTGTGTGTGTCATCTGCGCATACATAGTATACACAGGCACATTGTTAAATGGCTTAATCAAGTTAGTTAGTATATGTTTTTACCTCACATACTTTTTTTTTGTGGTACGAATACTTAAAATCTACTTTCACAGAGATTTTCAATAGCAGTATATTGATACTAACTATAATCACCATGATGTACAGTGGCTTTCTTGAATTTATTATTCCTATCTAACTGAAATGGACGCATCCTCTGACCATCACCTCTCCAATACCCTACCCATAACCTCTGGTAACCACCATTCAACTCTCTGTTTCTTTGAGTTCATTTTTGTGAATTTCACATATAATTGAGATCATGTGATATTTTCTTTTTGTGCCTAGTTTATTTTACTTAGCAAAATGTCCTTCACATTCACTCATGGTTTGCAAGGGATGGGATTTCGTTCATTTTGAAGACTGAACAATATTCCATTTTGTATATATACTCCATTCTCTTTATTATTCAAGTGTCCATTTGTTGATGGACACTTAGGTTGATTCCATATCTCAGCCATAGTAAATAATGCTGCAGTAAACATGCAAATGCAGATATTTCTTTGACATGCTGATACTGATTTTATTTCCTTTGGATATGTACCAAGGAGTTGGATTGCTGGATCTCATGATGGCTCTTATAATTTTTTGAGGAACTTTCAGCTAATTTCCATTAAGGTTGTGCTAATTTACATTTCTCCCAAAAGTGTTCAAGGGTTTCCTTTTGCTCACATCTTGGCCAACACTTGTTATCTTTGTCTTTTTGATAACATTCTAACAGATACGATGTGATATCTCATTGTGAATTTGATTTGCATTTGTCTGATTAGTGATGTTGAGCAGTTTTTCATATGTCTGTGACCATTTGTAGGCCTTCTTTCAAGAAAGTCTATTCAGCTTCAATTTTTAATTGGGTTATTTGTTTTCTTGCTATTGAGCTGTTTGAGCTCCTTGTATATTTTGGATAACTTCTTATCAGAAGTCTGGTTTGCAAATACACTCTTTCATTCTGTTGATTATTTCCTTTACCTTGAAAATCTTTTATTTTAATATATTCTCATTTGTCCATTTTTACTTTTGTTGCCTGTACTTTTGGGGTCATAGTTTAAAAAATCGTTGTCCAGACCAATGTCGTGGAGTTTTCCCTCTGTTTTCTTGGTAGTTTTACAGTTTTAGGTTTAAGTATTTAATCCATTTTGAGTTGATTCTTCTTTATGCTGTGAAATGAGAACCCACTTTCATTGTTCTGCATGTGAACATTCTCCTTTCCTGCACTGTTTATTAAAGAAATTGCCATTTTCCCATGTTTGTTCTTGAAATCTTTCTCAAAAGTCAATTGACTGTAAGTGCATGGATTCATTTCTGGGTTCTCCACTGTGTTCCTTTGGTTTGTGTGTCAGTTTTTATGCCAGTACCATGCTGTTTTGATTATAATTGCTCTGTAGTATAATTTTGAAGTCAGGTATTGTGATGTCTTTTGTTTTGTTCCTCTTGCTCAGGACTGTTCCTACTACTTGGATGTCTTGTTTGATCACATATAAAGTTTAGAATTTTTTTTTTCTGTGAAAAAAGTTATTGAAATTTTGATAGGAATTTAATTGTATCTATAGATCACTTTAGATATCATGAACATTTTGACAATATTTATTTTTCCAATCCATGAAGATGGGGTATTTTTTCATTAGTTATTTTAATTTCTTTCATCAATGTCTTATAGTTTTCAATGTATAGATATTTTACCTTTATAGTTATTTCGAAGAATTTTATTCATTTTGTAGCTATTGTGAATAAGATTTTTTTTCCTTGATCTTGTTTTTTGTATAGAAATGCTACTGATTTTTATATGTTGGTTTTGTATCCTGCATTCATATTTACTTAATTTGTTTATTAGTTCTAACAGTTTTTTGGTGGAGTCCTTAGGTTTTTGTATATAATATTGCATCATACCCAGAGTTAATGCTTTCTTTCAATATTTTTTGGATTTTTTTCTCTTTCTCTAGACTAATTGCTTTGATGAAGACTTCCAGTATCATGCTGAATAGAAATAGAAAGAATGGGTAACCTTGTCTTGTTCCTAATCTTAGATAAAAAAGCTTCCAGCTTTTTACCATTGAGTATAATATTAACTTTGGACCTTTCAAATATGACCTTTACTATATGGTAGAAGTCAAAGCAACTCCATCTTGTATGCCAATTTGCCATGTTGACTTCTAATTAATGCCAGTTCCAGGAAATCCTCTAAGAGTTCCAGTTTATATGTTTTTCCTTGCGTAAGAGCACATACTTACTGTGACTCCTACTTTCAGGTCAAACAACTTTGATGTGATTGTACTTCAACTGTCCTTACACATCTCTTCTGAATCACTCTACTCCAAAGTCATGGGTCTGGGGTGTAGTGGTGCAGGGATTCACCATCTTGTCTCATTGCCACCCAAGACACAGACATGGCTTCTGTTCATAAGTCCCTATTAAATGTTTCTTTCTGAGAAATTGAATATGCCATTCTCTTTCTTCAGCCTCCCAGTTTCCTCAAACTTTTGGTGGTAGGTTTGCACAGACTAACCCACCACAAAACATTTGTTGAGTTATATTTCTTCTATACTTTAATTGTTGAGAGTTTTTATCATAAAAGGAAGTTGAATTTTGTCTAATGTCATTTCCGCATCTATTGAGATGATCAGTAGTTTTTGCCCTTTTTCTTTTAATGTTGGCGCATTATTGATTTGTATATGTTAAATTATCTTTGCATTTTAGGCATAGATCCCACTTGATCATGGTGAATGCTTTTTTTGTTTGTTTTTTTCTTTTTTTTTGAGTTAGAGTCTAACTCTGTCACCCAGGCTGGAGTGCAGTGGCATGCTCCCTGCCACCACAGCCTTGCTCTGCTGGGCTCTGGCATCCTTCCGCCTCTGCCCTCCAAGTAGCTGGAGCTACAGATGCACGCTACCAGGCTTGGCTAGTTTTTTGATTTATTGTGGAGACGAGGTCTCGTCAGGTTGTCCGGGTGAGTCTCGAACCCACAGGCTCAGAAAATCCACTTGCCTCGGCCTCCCAAAGTGCTGGGATTCCAGGCTGAGGCACTGAGCCCGTCTGAATGTTTCTTTTAATGTGCTATTGAATTCAGTTTGCTAAATTTGTTGGAGATAATCGCATCTATGTTTATCAGGGATATTGGCCTATAATTTTCTTTTCTTGTAGTGTTTTAGTGTAGTTTTGTCAGAGTAATTCTGACTTTTAAAATGAGGTTGGAAGTAGTCCCTCCTCCTTAACATTTGAGAATAATTTGAGCAGAATTGATAGTCTTTCTTCAATGTTCAGTAGAATTCAGCAGTGATGCCATCAGGTTTTTCATTAATGGGAGACTTAAAAATGGTTATTACTGATTAAATTTTCTTACTTATTATTGCTTGTTCAGATTTTGTATTGCTTCATGATTCAGTCTTGATAGGTTGTATGTATCTAGTAATTCATTCATATCCTCCAGGTCATCCAATTTGTTGGCTTATATTCGTTCATGGCAGTCTCTTATGATCCTTTGTATTTCAACAGTGCCAGTTATAATGTTTCCTTTTTCATTTCTAATTTTATTTATTTGAGCCTTTTCTCTTCTTTCCTTAGTCTAGCTAAAGATTTGTCAACTTTATCTTTTCAAAAAAATAAAAGATGTGTTGATCTTTTCTGTTACTTTTCTAGTTTCTATTTAATTTTTTTCTGCTCTGTTCTTTATTATTTTCTTCCTTCTACTAACTTTGAGCTTAGTTTATTCAACTTTTTTCTAGTCTCTTGAAGTAAAACATTAGGTATTTCTTTTTTTGACATGTGTTTATTGCTATAGACTTCTCTATTAAAATGTTTTTACTGCATACCAGAAGTTTTGGTATGCATTTTCATTTGTCTTAAGTTATTTTACATTTTTAAAAAATTTCTTCTTTGACCTACTGGCTTTTTAGAACAATGTTTTTCATTTCCAAAAATTTGTAAATTTTCTGAAATTCCTTCTATATTTTTGATCTGTCATTTCATAACATTGTGGTCAACAAAGATATATGATACATGATATGATTTTAATCTTAACTTTTTAAAGAATTTTTTTGTTTCTTTGCTTTTGTTTTGGTGGTCCAACATATAATCTATCCTGGAGAATTTCCTATGTGCACTCGGGAAGAATATTTATTCTACTGCTGTGAGATGAAATTTTCTGTATATCTGTTAAGTTCATGTGGTATAACGTGTAGTTCTAGTCCAGTTGTGGTGAATTGTGCCTATAATCCCAGTCATTCGGTTGGCTGAGGTGGGAGAATTGCTTGAAGCCAAGTGCTTGAAGACCAGACTGAACAATATGATGAGACCTAAAATTAGGTAAGCATCTTAGCATTAGTCTGTAGTTCCAGCTGCTCAGAAGACTGAGACAGGAAGATTAGAAACATCGCTTGAGTTCAGGAGTTCAAGGCTGCAGTGATCTATAAACATACCACTATATCTAGCCTGAGCACAGAGTGGGATTTTGTATCTAAATAATAATAAAAAATGGAATTCGAAGTGTAGCTCTAGTCCAATGTTTCCTTCTTTATTTTCTGTCTGGATGGTTTGTTCACTGTTTAAAGTGGACTATTGAAGTCTTCTACTATTACTATACTGCATTCTATCTCTTTCTTCAGGTCTATTAATATTTTCTTTTTATCTTTAGGTACTGTAATGTTGGGTGCACCTATATTTACAATTGTCATAGTCCATTAATGAGTCAACCATCTTATCGTTATTTAATGACCATCTTTGTCCTGTTTTACAGTTTTTTGACATAAAGTCTATTTTACCTACTACAAGAATAGCTATCCCTACTCTCTTTTGGTTTTCATTTGCATGGAATCTCTTTTTCCATCTCTTCACCCTCAATCTATGTGTGTCCTTAAAGGGGAAGTGAGTTTCTTGTGGACAGCGTATGACTGGGTCTTGTTTTTTTTAAATTTATCCAGCCACTCTTTGTCTTTTAATTGAAAAATTTAATCTTTTTACATTCAAGGTAATTATCAAAAGGTACAGACTTAGTACAGATTTTTGTTCATTGTTTTCTGATTGTTTTATATATCCTTCTTTCCTCACTTGCTATATTCTTTTGAGATAAGATTATTTCTTTCTAGTTAGTGGCATGCTTTGATTTCTTACTTTTGATCATTTGTCTATCTACTATAGGCGACTTGTGGTTACTATGATGCTTGTATAAAATATCTTATAGTTCTAATAGGCTATTTTAAGCAGATAGCAGCTTAATTTTGATTGCATATAAAAACTCAACACTTTTACTACACCTCTCCAATTTCATGCTTTTGATGTTTCAATTTACATATTTTATATTTTTATACCTTGAAAATTATTTTAGCTATTGGTATTATTATTACGTTTTTAGAAAAAGGACTCTTGTGATCCCATTTCAGCTTCCTGAATAGCTAGCACTACAATCATGTGCCATCATGCCTGGCTAATTTTTATTTAATTATTTTTAATAGAAACAGAGTGTCACTATGTTGCTCAAGCTGATTTCAAACTCCTGACCTCCAGAAATTCTCCCACTTTGACCTCCCAAACTGCTAGGATTACAGGTGTAAACCATAGTACCTGGACACTATAAATATATATATTTTTAATTTTATTTTGTATATAGAAAATAAATTTTATTTACTTATTTTTTAAAGATGTGAAGTACAATTCAGGATTAGGTATACATGTGGACATCATACAGGTAAAGTTTGGACCTCCCTTTGGTTCCCATTTTGCCTGGTTTGAGATCAAGTAACTTTGTTGACATTGCCCCCTGCCCCCTGGCAGTATCCTGCTACTGCCAATCCTTTTCTTATAGTATTGTTTATGAACAACAGCCTGTGCCACTCTGTTCTTTGTTTCTGTGATAGATCACTGAATGTGATTGACTCAATCCATCAAAGCTGCTGCGAAGTCCATATGTTTGTCCTTCTTTATGGCTGTGTAATATTCCATCCTGTATATGTATCACATTTTTAAAAATCCTGTTTAGTTTCAATGGGCAGCACAGTTGGTTCTATGTTTTTGCTATTGTGAATAGTGCTGCAATAAACATACATGTGCAGGTATATTTTTTGTAGTATGAATTGAGTTCCTCCAAGTATATTCCCAGTAAGGGTACTGCTGAGTCATTTCTAGTTCTTTTAGAAATTGCCATACTTTTTTCCATAGAGGTTGAACTAGTTTGCATTCCCACCAGCAGTGTAGACACATTCTCTTTTCTCCACATATTTGCCAGCATCTGTTGTTGTTTGTTTTATTAATGATGGTAATTCTTACTGGGGTTAGTTGGTGTCTTAATGTGGTTTTGATTTGTATTTCTCTGATGATAAGTGAGGCTGAGCACTTCTTCATGTGTCTGTTGGCTTCCCGTACATCTTCTTTTGAGAAGTGTCTATTAAAAAAATGCCCACTTTTTAATGGGGCTGCTTGTTTTTTCCTTTTGGCACATTTGAGTTCCTTGTAGATCCTGGATGTTAGACCTTTGTAAGATATACAGTAGGCAAATAGTTTTCCCATTCTGTGGGCTATCTCCCTGCTCTCTTGATGGTTTCTTTTGCTTTGCAGAAGGTTTTCAGTTTGATGAGGTCTCACTTGCCTATTTCATCTCTCATGGTATGGATACATGGGATTTTGATCAAGAATTAGTCCCCTACTCTGATTTCCAGAGTTTTCTAAGATTCTTATAGTTTGAGGTTTTATGTTTAGGTCTTTGATCCATTTAGAGTTGATTTTTGTGTATTGTGATAGGTAGGGGTCCTGTTTCCTTCTTTTGTGTGTGGTCAGCCAGTTTTCCCAGCACCATTTATTGAATAGGTTCTCCTCTCCCCAGTGGTTTTGGGTGGAGGCTTTGTTGAAGATGAATTGGTTGAGAAATCTAAGTTGTGCTTCCAGAATCTCTACCCTGTTCCATTGGTCTATATGCCTATTCTTGTACCAATACCAGGTTGTTTTGATTATTGTAGCCTTATAGTAAAATATAAAGTCTGGAAGTGTGATACTTCCCACTTTGTTCTTTTGCTAAGGATTATTTTGACCATTTGTGATTGTTTATGTTTTTATATGAATTTCTGTATTGTCATTTCCACGTCCGAGAAGAATGATGCTGGTAATTTAATAGATATTGCATTGAATCTCTAGATTATTCTTGGTAGGATGGACATCTTAACAATATTGATTCTTCCTATCCATGAGCATGGACTATCTTTCCATTTGTTTGTATCTTCTTGATTTATTTGAGCCATGTTTTTTAGTTTTCTTTGTAAAGGTCTTTCACTTCTCTAGTTAGGAAAATGCTGAGGAATTTTATTTTTTTGGTAGTTATTGTGAATGGAATTGTGCTTTTTATTCAGTTTTCTGCTTGTTTGTTGTTGGTGTATAAAAATGAGAATGTCTTTTGCACATTTATTTTGTACCCCAAGACTTTACCAAAGTCCCCTATTAGTGAAAGCAGATTTTTGACAGATTCTCTTGGATTTTTTTAGGCATAGGATCACATTATCAGAAAAGAGAGATAACTTAACTCCTTATTTTTCTATGTGAATACCCTTGATTTTCTTCTCTTGTCTAATTGCTCTAGTTAGGACTTCCAATACAATGTTGAACAGGATGGGTGAGAGTGGACAACCTTATCTTTTTCTGTTTTCAGGAGAAATGCTTTCAGTGTTTCTCCATTTAGCAATATGCTTGCTGTAGATTTATCAGAGATGGCGCTAACTATTTTGAGATATGTTCCTTCTATGCCTAGGTGTTTGAGGGTTTCTATCAAGAAGGAATGCTGGATTTTATAAAAAGTGTTTTCTGCATCTAATGATATAATCATGTGGTTCTTGTTTTTACATCTGTTGATGTATTTCATTATATTTATAGTCTTGTAGATGTTGAACCAGCCTTGCATCCCAGAGATGAAGCCTACTTGATTATGGTGGTTGATTTTTGAAATATGTTGTTGGTCTGATTTGCTAGAATATTGTTGAGAATTTTTGCATCTATGTTCATTAGGGATATTGGACTGTAATTCTCTTTTTTTTGTTGTTTGATCTTTACCCAGTTTGGGTATTAGTGTGATGTTAGCTTCATAAAATGATTTTGGGGAGAATTCCATGTTTCTCAATTTCCTGGAATACTTTCTTTTTTTTCTTTCAAATTTTCATTTTACAGTACATCCACAGGTGTTGTTTATAAAGCTCCTCCAAATACACTACAAAATTATATGAAAAAGATCACATCTGTTTTCAGCCAGCAAATATTAATAGAACAAATACATTATAACCGGAATATTTTAGAGACCATGTATAATTACATCCTCTTGAATCATCAATTACTTTCTTCATAAATCTGTATATGTATTCAATGTGTATTTGTGATTATTCTACATGCCCATGTTTATATATGAGAGCCAAGTAAATTATTTTAGGTTCTTCTGGTGAAAGTACTTCTGACAACTGTTTCTATAATGACCCTAAATCCCCCCCAAAAAGTTGTTTTAAATCTAAATAGAAAGATGCATAGCAATTGCTAAAAAGTAAAACTACACAACAAAACATGCTTTGTCAGGAAAACTAATCCATGCACTTGAGTATGCTCCTGCCAGGCTCGGTGGCTCAGCCTGTAATCCCGTGCCTTGGGAGGCCAAGGTGAGTGGATTGTTTGAGCCCACGGGTTCAAGACCTGCCTGGGCAACTTGATGAGACCTCATCTCTACAGTAAATCAAAAAATCAACTGAATGTGGTGGTGCACGCCTGTAGTTCCAGCTACTTGGAAGGCTGAGGCAGAAGGATCACCAGAGCCCACCAGACTGTGGCTACTGCACTCCAGTCTGGGTGACAGAGTGAGACTGCAACTCAAAAAAAGAAAAAAAAATATGCTCCAAATATCCTATTTTTATTAAAGGTAGACCAACTTAATTAACATTGTCTAGAATTAAGATGTAGTATTAAATTATTTGACTCCAGAAAATGTCAAAAATAATTTGGCCAAAGCTTTAAAAAGTAAACACTTCTTTTTTCCTTGCATAAAAAAAGATTGGTTGAACCAATGTCATCAATATAACTACATATATATCGATCTACCTTAACATTTCTGTTCATTATCATTTTATCTTCACATGCAAAGTCTTTCTTGCAAAGGGTTCACTCTCAAAAGATATGAGCACAAAATACTAAGCAGACACTCTTCAAAGTTTTATTTCACTAACTTCAGGTCAAATTTCCACAACTGTGCTCTTCTCAATTTACTATCCTTGCGTGGTTTCCCAAAATGGTAGCACCAAAAGACTTGTGGGGTAGGGAGAAGATGCCACTTTCAGAAGCATGGCATTTACTCAATTTCCACAAGGCAACAGAGTTGGGAATCTGATTATTCAACAAAACAAAGCTTTAATAAGTATCCAGGAGGGCAGACGGGCAAACCAGGCTGTAGACACTCTTCTATTTGCCAAAATTCAGACCAGAGGAAAAAAAATCTGTTCCACACTGATACTAAAGGTATTGGCAATCATCTCTTCTTTTTCTGTTGCCACAACATTTTTCTCCTTTTAATTATCATATATATCATGCAGCTTCTCAAGTCCTTCCTTCAGTCCATCTCCTATAATTGCACAGTGGGCTGAAAATGCCAAGGGGTAGATGAGCTCATTTCTCTCATTGCTAACAATTTCTCAATTTCTGAGAGGGACAATGAGTTCCTCAAGTCTTATTTGTTAGCAACAGTCAGTACAGGGATGCCTTGATCTTTGTTATTTTATGATGTTTGGTTTTGGTTTCTTCCATCCTTTTGACATTAACAGAATCCACAACAAACACAATGCCATCTGTGCATCTGGTGTATGACTTCCACAGCAGTATTGATTTCTCCAGACCACCTACATACTAGAAGTGAAACGTGATTATTTTGAAATTTCCCAAGGTTGCCTTAATTTTCTTCATGTTAAATCCTTTGGTAGACACAGTATTGACAAACTCATTGAACTGCAGCCTGTATAAGACGGTCATCTTTCCAGCACTGTCCAAACCCATAATCACTATGTGGCAAGACTGAAATGTGGCAGTCTGGACAGGATAGACGTCTGGTCTGACAGTCCATGCCCCGTTTCTAGCTGCAGGTAAGGGTCCCAAGTGGAAACACTGCCTTCTGTCTGCCTTGGAACTTCTCTTCCCTGGAGATCCAGCTAAAAGGACTGGCCATCCTTCCCTTAGTCTCAGCTGTCTGAGAGTCATGATGATACCTGTCTCTGGGCACCCGGACGAGGGCAGGGCATATCAGTTTCTCTTCATATGTTTCATTGAATTCTACTGGAAAGCCACCTGATCCGGGGCCTTTCTTTTTGGTAGGTAGTTTTCTTATGACAGAGCCAATTTCCTGGGTTGTTATGGTTTATTTCGTGTCTCAGTGTCTTCTTGTTCCAACCTTGGGAGGTTGTGTGATGTCAGAAAGTCCTCCATTTCATTTAGGTTATCAAGTTTGTTTTCATACAGGTGTGCATAGTAATCTCTGATAATCTTTTGTATTTTTTCAGGGTCAGATGTGAGTTGATCTCTTGCATTTCTGTTTGTGTTTATTTGGGCCTTTTCTCTCTTTTTCATGGTCATTCTGGCTTGGGGGGGGTCCATCAATTCTGTTTATTCTTTCAAAGAACCAGCTTTTTGTTGTTATTGATTTTTTTCTATGATATTTTTGTCTTCTATGTCCCATACTTGGGCTTTTACTTTGGTGATCTGGATTCTTCTGCTAAAGTTAGTGTTTTGGGGATTCTTGTCTTTCCAGCCTTTTACATGCTTTGTTAGGCTGTTAACTTGTGATCTTTCCATTTTCTTGATGTGTGTTTGTAGAACTATAAATACTACTCTTAGAACTGTTTTCATGGCAATTTTGGTAAGATGTTTCTTTGTTTTCATTTGTTTTTAGGAATCTTCTAATTTCTGTGTTTTCCCAGTAGTTGTTCAGCACCAAGCTGTCTAGTGTTTATGTCTTTGTGGGTTTGGGGGGAATTTTGTAGGCACTGATACTTAATTTTATTCCACTGTGGTCTGAGTAGGTGCATGGCAGCATTTTGATCTTATGACATTTATTTATGCTTGATTTATGACCAAGGATGTAATCAATCTTGGAGTGTGTTCCATATGGTGATGAGTAGAATGTATATTCTGTGGTTGTTGGGAGAATTGTTCCTGGGTATCTATTAAGTCCATTTGGTCAAGTGTCAAGTTGAGGTTCTGGATCTCCTTGTTGATTTGTTACCTTGATGATCTATCTAGGGTTGTTAGTGGAGTATTTAAGTCCCCACCTATAATAGCATTAGAGTCAATATCTTTTTTTATTTTACTTAGTAGTTGCTTTATAAATGCTGGTACTCCTATGTTGGATGCATATATGTTTAGGATGGATATTTCTTATTGATGGATCAAACCTTTTATCATTATGTAGTATCCTTTTATATCTTTTTAAATTTTTGATAGTTTAAAGATTATTTTGTCTGATATTAAGATCATGACTCCTGCCTTCTTTAGTGACCCATTCACTTGGAAATTCATTTTCTGTCCTCTAACTTTGAGTCTGTGGGCATCCCTTGTTGTGAGTTGAGTTTTCTAGATAAGGCAATTTTGGGGGTCATGGTTTTTTACTCAGTTTGCCATTCTATGTCTTTTCAGTCGTGCATTTAATCCATTCACATTCAGCCTGATTATTTAAATGTGATTGCTTATTCCCGTCATGAGGTTCTTATAAAGCTTTTTGTTGTTATTTTCTTTTAACTTTTTAGTTGATGTATGTACATGTCTTCAAGTTTGCAGTTGCGATACATTCTTTGTTAATTCTGTATTCTCCTGTTCTCTCAGAAAGTGCATGGTAATTCTTTTCTCTCTCTCTCTTTCTCCTGTGCTGAATATCTTTTTAAGCTTCTTCTATAGAGCTGTTCTGGAAGCTGCATAATCTCTTAGGGATTGGATGTCAGGGAAGGATTTTAATTCTCCAAGCTGAGCCTGGCTGGGTAAAAAATTATTGGTTGCAAATGTTTATCTTAGAGGACTTTGAATATTGGATGTCAGTCCCTTCTGGCTTGTAATGTTTCTGCCACTGGTCTGCTGTTATTCTGATTGGTTGTTCCCGGTAGGTAGTGTGACTGTTCTCTCTTGCTGCCTTCAGGGTTTTTCACCTACTTTGTGTAGGTGAATTACTGTGTGTATAGGGGTTGGTCTTCTCTTTTGATATCTTGCTGGGGTTCTCTATATCTCTTGTGTTTGGATGGTCACATTTCTGCTGAGATAGGAAAAGTTTTCTTAGATAACCTTTTGGAATACTTGCTCCAAGATGTTCTCCCTTTCCCATTCTTCTTCTGGGATACCAATCAGGCATAAGTTCAGCCTCTTGATGTAATCACACATCTCTCAGAGACTTTGTTCTCTCTTTGTGAGTTTTCTTCTGTGTTTTTTACAGATTAGGTTAATTTCATGTTTTGGTCTTCAAGTTCTGAGATTCTTTCTTTTGCTTGATTAATTCTGCTTCCCATGCTTATTTTCTTATTATTTATTTCCTGGATGAAATTTTTATGACCAAAATCTGTGTTACAACTTCTTTTAGTGTTGCATCTTGTCTTTCTTGAGTCTCATTCACTCTTTTCATCGATTCCCTAATCCCTGTTATATTCTGGAGCCAGTCATTGGTGATTTCCATTTTGGGACTCTGAAGTCTGATTTTCCAGGTGTTTTCTCTTTGCTACTCTAGGCATTACTGTGTCCTTCTGCTGATTTTTCCTCATTTGTGACGGATCTCTTTCTTTTATCTTTAGTTCCATTATTCAGTGGCAGTGGGAGAGACTTTCACTTTGGATATTTGCTCAGTCCTCTATTCTTTCCTAATCAGGGCTCTGAGTTTGTTCTATTTTGAAACATGACTGTGGGGGGAAGCTTTGTTGTCTCTTGTAGTTTTGGACATCAAATAAGGTGAAGACTGGGTAGCTATGATTCAGAAACTATGTGTAAATCAAAAAGTACACACGCTGGGTTCAGTAGCTCAGCCTGTAATCCTGCACTTTGGGAGGCTGAGGTGAGTGGATTGCCTGAGCCCGCGGGTTTGAGACCCACTTGGGCAACTTGGTGAGACCTCATCTCTACAATAAATCAAAAATTAGCTGGGTGTGGTAGCGTTCGCCTGTAGTTCCAGCTACTCAGAAGGCTGAAGTGGAAGGATCTCCAGGGCCCAGCAGGTAGAGGCTGTGGTGGCCAGGAGTGGGCACTGCACTCCAGTCTGGGTGACAGAGTGAGACTCCAACTCAAAAAAAAAAAAAATTCACTGATTGTGGTATAGGTTCCCTGAAACCCATTACCCACCACCATTCTATATGATGATGCAATGGCTACATGTGTGTACTTCCTGAGTCTAAATACAGTAGCAGCAATGAGGTGAACAGAGAAAAGCATGTTGAATAAGACAGACAAAAATTTAAAAACAAAGAAAAACAAAAGCAATAATCAAAGCAAAAAACAATTAAACACACACATACATACAAACAAACTGAAACCAAAACAAATTGGAAAAAAAACAAAGCAAAACAAAACAGAACAAAAAAAGTAGACAAACCTAACACACACACACACATACACACACACACACACACACAGACACACACACACTCAACATAAAACAAAACGAAAAAAGAAAAGAGAAAGAAAAAAAGAATTCAAATCGAACACTGACACATACATTCACACACACAGACACACACACACACTCAACATAAAACAAAATGAAAAAAGAAAAGAGAAAGAAAGAAAAGAATTCAAATCGAACCCTTACACAAACATTCACACACACATTAAACTATAAGAAGAGAAGAACAAAACAAAAAAAACCCTGAAAGACGAACACTAAATCATTTACAAATACACTTAAACAGAAAACAAAGAAATGGAAGAATAAATAAAAAACAAAGGAAGAAAAAAGATAAATAAAAAAAGTGGGAGAAATTCAGACTGAACCCTCACATACACATTCATGCACAAAGGAAAAAGAAAAAAAAAAAACAAGGAAACAAACAAAAACATCAAAAAACCCTAAAGCAAAAAACAACCTACCCCCTTGTGGCAGATTCTGTAATTATTCCTCTCAGCTGCCACAGGTAAGTCCTACTGTCTTCTGTGGAGCTGTGGCTACTCATTCACAATCTCCTCAGTGTCAGGCCCAGGGAAGGAGGATGGGCAGTGGGCGGGTTAATGGGGCTTAGTCCTCCCCTCCCACTCTCATATTTTCAGGGGGATCCCCTCTAGTGGGGAGGTGTGGGATTGTCTCTTTCTCAGGAGCTGGCAGAGGGTGCCCCAGTCAGGCTTATCCCAGAGTAGAGTCCTCCTATTGCAGCTGACGTCCAGGCTCTGCCTGGGTTTGTCCCTCTCAGCCATGCCCCAGTTGTGTAGGTCTGATGTTCAGAGAATTGCTGGGGAAAAGCAGATTCGGTCAGCCCAGACTCACTGCTGATCTCTTCTGAAATCTTCCTCATCCTTTTCTAGTCATACCTTTTGTTCCGTGGCTGAATCAGGGTAGGAGGTCGGGCACTCATCCTGTCCCTCTGGAGTTTGTGCTTTTGAAATATTCCCTCTGGGTCTGAGTAGTTAATCCACAAGTCCCAGAGATTGGGTCTGTTGGCCTGCGGTGAGCAAGCTGGAGCACTTTCCTGCCCAGTTCTCAAGATGGTGGCAGGGTGCCTGTTTGGTCTTCTCCTGTGGGGCTTAGACTCTGGCTCCCTCACTGTGGTCCCTCCGTAGCCCTTGCTGTCAATGTGTGGCCAGATGTTGCAGTGGTGAGGCGTCTGGAGCTGGCAGTCACTTTTAGCAGCTTCTTCCTGGGAGAGGTTTTGCTGAGTTTTTAAAAATGACACTCAGCTTCTGCACCCCAGGAAGCACTAGGGTCCAAGCAGAGTACCTGTGGCACCAGCTGCTTAACCAGGAAAGCCCTGGCAACTTGCTCCCAAGTCCCCACTCAGTCAGCCACTCACATGGCCATTTACTTACAGGCATGTTTACACAATTTTCCACACATTCACTCACAATGGGACTCACATAGTCCAACTGATTGCCCTGCCATCTTCCCAGAAGTTCCCTATTATTATTTTAATAGTTTTGTGGCAGGATGCAGCAAATGCTTAAATATATTTCTTGTATGATTGAGTGAATAAACACAGAAACATGTAGCTGGTTCAGGATCAGCAGTTGGCCTCATGGCAATCACTAGCCCAGGGCAGGAAAGGAGTTGATAGCAGTTAAAGGTATTTCCTTTTGAAAGGCAAGTTGCAACTTTAAAGGCCCGCCCGGCACCAGGCAGGTTTTTTTTAAGAAAGGTCAAATGGCCCAGAGACTGGCTATTTCATGGAAATGGAAAAGAGTCTTATCTAAAACTCCCCTTCTGAAGTTGTTAGTTTACAAACCTGCAGTTCCTGGAAACCATTTGTTCTTTGAAAAATTTGATTTTGCTGAGTACAACCTTGTAAGATTCCAAAGGAAGTATGTAATCACTCAACAGGACCTCCCCTCCCTTACCTGAACGAGGGTATAAGACCCCACGTCTCCTGTTCTGGGGTACTCGAGCTTGATTTGAATACATGAAATTCTTGGCCCGCTGTGCTAGCCAACGTAATAAACTGCCACTTCCTATAATAGTCTCGGTGTCACGCTCTCTCTATTTTTCCTGCTACAGTTTTATCTTTTAACCTTCACCTTAAAAATATATCTGATTTACACAACACCATTATGGTATTAGAGTATTCTGAATTCAACTGTATACGTAAATTATTTTAGTGAGTTTTATGCTTTCATGTTTTTGTGTTGCTAATTAGTGTTCTTTTCCTTCAGTGTGAAGAACTCCTTTAGTATTTCTTCTAAGACTGGTCTAATGATGATGAGCCCCTTCAATTTTGTTTGTCTGAAGTCTTTGTTTTTCCCTCATTTCTTAAGGACAGCTTTGCTGGGCGGTGTTCTTGATCAATACATACATATTTTTTTCTCTAGCACTTTGAATATATTATCCCATTTCTCAAGGTCTATAAGGTTTTTGTCGAGAAATCTACTGCTAGCCTTACTGAAACTCCTTTATGTGTGATATATTTCATTTCTTTTACTGTTTTGAATACTCTTTTTGACTTTGATTTTTGATTATTTGCTTATAATATGTCTCAGTATCGTTTGTCTTATTTGAATTGAATCTGATTGGAGAGTGCTGATTCTTGTACCCAGATATTTATTTATTCCCTCAGTTTTAGAAAGTTTTCAGTGCTTATTTCTTTAAATAAATTTTCTGTTTCTTTGCCTCTCTCTGCTCCTATCATTTGAATATTTACTCTCTTGATGCTATCCCATAAATGTTGTAAGCTTTCTTCCTTTCAGTTTTTTTCTTTAGTTTCTCTGACTGCATATTTTCAAATAATTTGTCTTCAAGGTCACAGATTTTTTTCTGCTACCTGATCAATTTTGCTATTGGTGTTCTCTATTGCATTTTTATTTAATTTATTATATTTTCTCCATAATTTCTGTTTTTTAATACTTTCAATTTCTCTGTTGAATATCTTATTTTTTTCAATTATTGCCATCTTAATTTTGTTGAATTGTTTCTTTGCATTTTCTTTAAGTCTTTTGAGCTTTCTTAAAAATATATTGAAATTTTTGCTAGGAAGTTCATATATCTTTATTTCTTTGGGGCCAGCTACTGGAAAATTATTGTATCCTTTTAATGGTGATATGTTTCTCTGATTTTTCATGTTTTTTATTGCCTTACACTTATATATGTACATTTGATAGAGCAATGATCTCTTCCAGACTTTACAGGTGCATTTCAGTGTGCAATGGCCTTTCTCTTGGGGAGGGTAACATTGCAAGGGTGCTGGCTATGTGGAGTGCAGCATTTCTGACACCAGACATGTAACCAGAGGGTGCAGCTATATAGTTTTTATGCCATTTTGTCACCTGAGGCCAGTGTTAATAAAGATTTCAGGGAATCTTGGTGGTCAAAACTATAGATGAATGCAATTGTTGTTGAAGTCTTCGGTGACAATTCTCTCACTGGGGAAATTGTGATTAGGGAACTCTCTCCTGGAGTGGAATCTAGCTTGTGGGTTCACTTGCAGTGGCAATGGAACCAGTATTTAATGAGTTTCACTCACAAAGTAGTCAAAGGGTCAAGGTAAGAAGCATAAGCATGCACGTGGGGACTAAAGCTCTGAGTTCTGGGCTGATAATGACACTAATACCTGGGACAGGCACCCCAGTTGCTGTGTGGGTAATGGTATGCAAAGCACCTGTGTTTACAAGACAACCAGAAAGTCAAAACAGGAACATAAGTGTGCACAGATTTGCAGTGACCCCAGAAATATGTCAGAGCCTGGCTCTCCATGGCAGCAGCTGAGCTGGTGTCTGTTAGGCTGATGTTTGGAGTAAACTAGCTTAAAATGCTGATGACTTCAATTTCTGAGATATGGGCAGGCAGAGTGCAGCCACAAAGCCTGGGTCTGGAGTATGGGCACATGTGGAGTGGCTACAGCTCAGGAATCAGGAAACTCATGGGATTGGGAGAAGTGCTGCTCTAGTTCTGAAGCATTTCAACAATGGCTGCTTCTTGAGCCAAGGAAGGTATGCAACTGTGCCTTTCTCTCTCTCTTTCAGTCTCCTCAGTGGGAATGGTTGTTGGTTACCTTAATGGCAAAATATGCCAGGTCTTCTGCAGAGCAGACTGTTGAGGAGCACAGTGGTTCCTGCTGCATGGCTGAAGCAAATAGAGTCCTTCTTTCTTTTTTATTCATAGCCATCTCCCGACATCTCACATATACTGGTGGTTCTTTCTGTGTGAATATTCTTCATTTCTTTCCTCCACTATGTTGCTGTAGATTATTTAATGGACTCTTGAGCCCTCACAAAGCTATTTTGGTTTGTGGATAGCTGTCCTCACTTGTTTTTTTGTAGGAGGATGAAAACGGGTATCTCCTACTCTGCCATCTTTGTCTAAGTATATTTATTTTTTGATGGATGGTTTATATAAGTATTTAGGAGAAAAAGTGTTTAAGGCAATAGCTATACATATTAAGAGTTGTGTAACTCTTTGGTTCCGATTAGTTCTGTATTCTTTTGTTTGTGCAATTGTCTATTGATTTTGTACAGTAAAGCATTTAGAGTCCCACTATGTGTCAGAGACTATATTAAGCTCTGGTAACACAACAGAGCACAAGATTAATAGCATCCTTGAACTCTCAGAGGAAGAAAGGAATACATTATTTGTATTATGTGGGGTTTCTGGTAATCACTTCAAGGAAAGCATACCTTGATGGGGGTGGGAGAGTAGGAAGAGAGAAGGAGATCCTGCGAGTCATTAATTCTTTTTTCAGGTACCAGTGTGAATAAATTGATTGTTCCTTACCTTGTGATTCCCTTAACATGTCTGATAATGGATAATAGTTTATTCTTCAAATTGATTATTCTCCTAAAATTTAGTCTGCAACAATAAAACAGCATTGATAATGTTCTCTGTTTTGTGAGTGATCCCAGTCATTCCCTTTATCTGTTTGGTCTTGTGAAAATCACTGGCCTCTTTGACTGCATAATACACTGCAAAGTGGAACAATATCACCTACCTTGCAAGGCTAATAGATATCGTATGTAAAAAACATAGAGCTCCCTTTATTTTTGCAGTTTTCAGCAGTTTAAAGTAACCGCTCAGAGTCATGTAACCTAGAGACCACCAAGTGTCCCTTCTCAAGTAGCTGCTACATGGATGGTGACAGAGTGAGAAGTTCTCAAACCTAGATTTAGGTCTGCATTTTGAAAGGGTGATAAAATATTCTGAACTTAGATAGTGAGGTGGTAGTTGTACAACATTGTGAATATACTAAAAAGCACTGAATTGGACATTTTAAAATGGTAAATTTATGGTATATGAATTCCATCCCAATTTGAAAAAAGTTGCAGGATCTCTCTATGGAATTCTTTGGCTAAGGTACATCATAAATCTCCAAGATATGGATACAGAATTTTATGTTTTCCATCCTACTTAACAGTGGAACGCTTTTTTCATGGGGTAGCTTTATGGAAACTGCTATAGAAAATATTGCTCTAGTGAATGCACTCCAAATAAATATTCACGTAAGAGCATTCAGTTCTTGGAGTAGATGGTTTAGCTTAAATGAGTCATCACTGTTGATTCTAGGTCATTGCAGTTCTTCCATTTCATTTTGGCTCTGTTGACAGTGTTCTTCTTCATTACATGTTAAGATTTTGTTGCCTTGTCTTTAATTGCTCCTGGTGTGAGAATTGGAAAACCTCTTTTAAAGATAAGCTAATATTGTGAAAAGTGTGTACAAGGTAACTAAGATTATCGTAATTTAATAGGATATAAGGAGTTTAAAATACACACGGCATCTTTTATCCCTCTAAGGCTATCATGCACAAAGCATGGCATTTTAAGTTCATTAAGTCATTCCAATACGATTAGTCTTCAGGTTAGGTGTCCTACTTTGGAGACTATCATCACAATGTTATGAGAATATTTATGGCAGTGGATCGTTTGGGTTCATAATGATACACACTGGTGTCTATACCACACTACTCAGAACTTTAAGCAAAACCTTAAACATTTTTTTTAGGTCACAATAAAACAATACAGATATATGCTTTTTCCCCTCTAATTATAAAGTAAGTAAATTTGCCAAGATTAAAGAACTGTCAGGAAATGAACATACAGAAAACTCAGACTGCATTCTTGTTATCTATGACAACTTTGCAAAATACAAAAAAAATGCTGAATTTTAAAAATAAGAGAAGGGGAGAAAAAGCAACAAGAGAAAGGATATAAAAAGGGGGTAGGCAGATTAAAGAAGTGGTAGCACAGCAAAAAAAACCAAAGTATCTGTCTTCAATGTTTTGCTTCATCATTGGACTCTATTAAGAGCATTAGTTTGATTATATGCACAATTTAGATATTTGTGGACAAATATAATTTCTGATTGTGTGGTGTGTTGTTCATTATTTTGTTTTCTATTTGCTAGTAGCTGCAACTGATTTTATTTTTAGCAAGTTTAGAGCCTAAGCATGTTGTATACCAGAATAAGACTTTTTTTTTCTGGTGGCGTGGAAAGCAAAGCCTGATATCAAGTGAACCAGATGTACTCATTTGGATGGAGTACAAAAAAACCCTGTGAAGATTAACAGTAAATCTTTTTTTGTGCTTACATACTGATGAGAAAAAATATGGCAAAAAATGTGCTACTACTAAATAAGTAATGTGTGCATATCTTACTGGCTACATATGGGTGAATAACCGATGTCATGTATGCTTTTTGGGAAAAAGAGACTTAGAACCAAGGGTACACGTCACATCCTAAAGTATGCCACCCATTTTCCTCATGATGTAAATTACTCTTGGATAGAAACCCAACTGCTTCAGGTGGAACTACCACCTTTACAGAATGTTCCCTAAGCAGATATCATATGATGATCCGGAAACAAAGGGATGTCTCCTCTTCATATTTTCTTTTGCCATTATCATCTAAGTACCCATGCAGAAACTAACCTTATTTAGTACGTGTTTAAATGTGTTGTTTTGAATGATGTTGCCCTTGTTATGAGTATTCAACCTTTCAAAACCGCATGTCCTGCTTTCCAAATAGATTATAATTTCTTTGAGAACAGAGTCTATATTTTGTAGATCTTTCTGCATGTCTACAATAACAAAGAATAATATAATAAATGGTTGCTAAACTAAAAACATGCTCTTTTATTTAGAGAGACTTTTACTCCCAAAGAATGAATAGTAAACTATTGAGGAAATTTTGGATAACCCATTATTTAATCAAATATCCAGACAGTGCTTACTAGAAGCCAGTCACCAATGTGTTAGTATGGTTGAAAAATAGACTAAATCAAATAATCTTTGTAGCAGTCCAATTGGATACATTCCATTACATTATTCTCATTTTACAGATGAAGAAACTGAGGCACAAAGTAGCATTATTGTCAACAGAGTAAATAACAGATTCAGAATTCAGACCCAGGCAGTCTGGCTAAAAAATTTGTGCTTGTTTCAACCACCACGCTCTGCTTCCTTAGATGGCCATGCCCTGCTAACCATTGAAGCGTCTCTTTACCTAATAGCAGCCTTGGTTACTGTCAATGAAATGTCATATATATTCCTATCTATAGTACTTATTATGGAGTGTCTTCGATTAGTTTGTTTCACATTCAATATGGAACATGTTTACCAAAACATTTCAACCTATTGCAAACAATTGCTATTGTTGTTTTGATGCTGCTAAACTGCTACAGTGCAACTTACAACAATGCTACTTACCCTGTTCCTTCTCAATTACAGTTTAGTCACTGAGCATAAACACTCCTATTCTGGTTTCTTTTCTTCTAATCTATTCTGGCTTCATATACAGAATTGATGCCTTTTGATGGAAAATAGAACACCAGGAACTTCTATCTTGGCATGAGTTTTAGGCCCTATAAAAAACAAACCTGCATCAGGCTCTCCCTGTCTCTACATTACAGCCAAGACGGGAAATCATCATCGTATCCACAATCTGCTCCCAAAAGCTACGCAGTTGCTCCAGCCAAGCTGTCCTGAAACAGGAGTTCACTCTGAGAATCTGCATTTATTAAAAGCATTCTTTTGAACTCTCCTCTACACTAACAAACAAAGGTTCATTGTGAAGACGTTTGCACTAGAAGTAAAGGGACTGTGTCCTATGTAAATGCTGCCATTCCATTCTCCTCAGCCTGCCCACCAGCCACAGGATACCTTTCTCTGCCTCTGATTTCCAGAGTATTTGTATAATGCAAGTAGATTTGATGTGAGTCAGGAAAGAAAGAGGTTGGGGATGGGAGAGCCATTGTGGAGGAAACCTTTTAGCGTGTACCCCCTGTTGAGGGTGAGAGACAGAAATGATCAAACAAGTCTCTTCTAAGAGGACATGTAAAGGGCAAAGATTGCTATATTGAAATATCTAAGCAACTCTCAGTGCAGAATAGAGAAACAGAATACTCGCATAACGGCTCATTTATGCAGGCCAGCCTACTTTGTTTAACAGTGTTATATTTGCATTTAAAGTCAACCGGTTGTTCTGGGCATCATCCCTAAACTCTATGTAGAAGACTCACAGAATACATGCGAAGTTCATGCCCAGGTAAGCCCTGGTTTTGGTCGCCCTTTACAGAAGTGTGAATACGTTTCAGAAGTCTCATGTTGCTTAAAATGTTTAATGGCAATTTATCATCTTAATGTGATGTCTCTGATCTCGATGCCTATAACACAGGGCATAAAATACAGAATAGCCATAGCAACACATCCTATTCATTCTAAACATACTGAGTGCATAAGTGGTTGATAAGGGATAAGTCATAGTCTTATGATAAGTCATAGGCTGCTCTCAAGAAACTTCTCATCTAGTAAACAAGACAAGAAGTACAAGGTAATAGTCACAGTACAATGTCAAAAATGGTGTCTTATAACACAATGTAGTCCCAGGATGATATGGACAAATAGAGAAGGAATAAGCCTTAACTTTAGGAGAGGGAGGGAGGTCAGGGTGGACTTCTTGGAAGAGTCAATGTCTATGATTTACCGTTAGTGAACATATCCCTGTCATATCTTCCCTGCTTAAAGAAATTTTGTTACTAAGAGTCTGAAGTGTTTAGCATCGAGTCCTTAATATCTCACTTGTTTTTATGATCCTGAAATCATAAAAAATGACAGTGTTTTCCTGTCCCTAAATCTGGTTGAAACTATTGCCATAAATACCTCAGTTATAAAAGGGTTGAAAATGAGCCAACCTTATGACATCAATTTTCCAATTAGAAATATTCAGGTCAGCTCTGTCCATTTTTTCCCTGTATACTCAGTATTTCATCTGCCTGGTTATCTCACCTTAATTTTGTTTTTATGTCTATTTTCTTTGTAATAACTTTTCATCTTCCTATTTCCTACTCTCTTCTCTCTCTCCCTCTCCCTCATATTGTATCTGGGTATTATACTTAGAATGTGTTCTATGCATCCTTTAAACATGTTAAACATAAAAAGATAAATTGGCAAAAGAAGAAGAGTCAATAAGGTTATTTTCATTTGAGGAAAAATAGTTCTCAAGACAGAAATGACAGCTGCGTTTGTATTCTAATTCCCAAAAGTTTTTGGCTACCGTGTCGCTATAAAAGTTCAAGCTATGGTTTCCATTATTGTCCCTAGTAAAAGAACCAGGCTGAGACAGAAACCAAGAAATAAAATAAGAAGTATAAGGCATAATCCAAAAAGCCAATTGCGAGGCACTATTCAAAGTCCTTTATGTGAACCAAGATATTTGATCCTCACAACTGCTTTATGAGATAATGCTATTATGAGCATCTTTGTTTCACAGATAATAAAATGGAGGCATGGAAAGGTCAGAACATATGCCTGAGGAAATGGCCGAGTCAGGATTGAAGACAGGTCAGTTCTGAAGTCTGAGCAGGCGAGCACCTCACTGAGTGCTCACAAATTGTCAGAAGTCCCTAACAGAGATTCACACCATAGCAGTTCACAGGGAATGGAAACCTTGGTCCAAGAAGGGAAACTAGATCGGAGCAAGGGAGAGGACTTTGCTGCATTATCAGGAGTTTCAGAGAATTCTACAAAAAGCTTTTCTCCTCTCTAGTGGCTGTTTTTGTTACTCGAATTTACCTTATTTTGCTTATACTTTAACATGATTAACATTATTATAAGGTTACTGTTAAACTTTGAAACACACTACATTGTAAGATTAACTATATTGTGAGAAGAAAAAAAGAAAAAGGACAAGCCTAGAATAACTGAAGTTCTAAAGAAGGATTTGCTGTAACTGAGGACTTAGCACCAGGGATTTAATCGCCTGCATTTTTACTAAAACATCCTAACTGCTTTCTTAAAATCAGCTTAGAGCTCAGAGAGTCAAAATAATACTTCTGATCATCCCAGTTTACAGTTTTCATAAAATGCAAAAAGATTTTTGTTACTTTCTTCCTCAAAGTTAAGGGGAGTTATTTCTTGATAATTTATTCTATTTTTGGACATCTAGAATAATTAGAAAGCGTGTCCCTATGTTAAGGTCCAAATAATGTTTGGCTGCTTTCCCTTGACACTGGTAAATCAAAGGGAGAGGGAACTGGTAGAAAGAAGTTTATTTCTGAATTTGAATCCAGGAGACAGAACTGGACTTGAGGTCTTTCTAAAATGGTTCTGCCCACCCTTCAGGCCTTGCAGGTCACTTTTATAGTTGAGTTGAGTTATCGGCACCTATACATTAGCCACATGACCTACAGAGCATTGTATAGAACTTAAGTTACTGCTGCATTTTACATCTAGATAGCGGCATTTAGAGTAAAGGAAATTTACAAGGCCTAAGACATTATGCATTGCAAAAGTTATGCAAGCCACAAGACCTACGATTACCTTGATACTATATTATCCCAACCTATGGCTATTAAGAAAGGGAGTAAATAGGGATTTACATCTTTGGGTAGAGTCTGCAGGGAAGTCAGGGATTCCCTGAAACTACTTACTGGGAGTGCAGAGAAGACTAGGGGACTCCCAGTAATGTGCAGGAGCACTTGAATACTTGTCTTCCTCTTCTCTAGGGACTGCGGCAATATGGACAGACATTAGCGGGTCTCTGTATCACCTATATTGAATAAACTCTAATACAGAACAACAGCTGGTACATTGTAAGAGCTCAGCATGTTAGCTTTATTATTATTACTAATTATAGGCAGTTTTGATTAGATGGGATTATGTAGACACACAGAAAAAAGGTGTATTTCTTAATCTCTTGATTATTGACACACCCTTACATTAGCCAGCTTTCATACCATAAGGAACATTATATGAACATCACAGAGAAGAAATTGTGTGCTGCTGGGTGACAGATGCTGCAGTGAAGTTCCTTCTAATTAACTAATATCAAAATCCACTCATTCATAAACTGTCGCTATTACCAGCAGGACAGATATGTTTCTCAAGCACACTGTTGACAATATGTCAGTCAGTAGTGTTCACATCTCATGGCCTTAGCTTGACCAAACAGCCCCTCCTCAATTCAGAGAAGACGGAACTAGAACCTTCACAAAAAGAAGCGATCTGGAGAGGAAGAGGAATGATTGGAGTTTACTAAAATACAACTGCAGGGTTACTGTCTGAGGATTCCAAAGAAATAACCCAGGAATCAGAATTATGTATTGCCAGCCCTTCAGTGCCACAGCATGCCCCCACTGGCTTTGTTATGCAATGATAGTTATTGTGTTGGTTGCTTGAGAATCAGGCAAACAAGCTGCTATTCTTAAAACTTGCCTGGAAAATATTCATTTCAGTTTGGGGAGAGACTTTTTAAATGGTTGTCAGGAATGCGTTTGAAGTGGAACGAAAGGATAAATTGAAAGGAGCTTCAATTTTCACAGTTTCCTATCAGGATAGGGAAAACAAAAGAAAACATTGTTTTCTAGAAAACAGTATTTGATTGTCATTGTAATGAGCAATTCTGACCTTTTTTTCCTGCCCGGGGCCACCTTTTGTCACAGTACATTTTGCATATTAAGTAGTAAAAAACCTAATCTTAAATTAATAACTCCACAAAATAATATATTTTTGATAGGAAATGGTCCTGTTTGGAGCTTATCATACATTTAAAATAGATATTTAACCTTTACATCTGTAAGGAAAATTTAAAAATCTTAGGACCCTGGTCCCCTCAACTTCTTATATAAAAAGGAAGGTTCTTGTAACAGCCTTTTCCAAATAAATAACTGTTCCTAGGAAAGGAAAAAGGCCTCAGGCATCTTCGAAGGACTGCCCCCAAAGATCATTCTTAAGTAAATCTTTTGCTGGCCTTCCATAAATAAGAACATGTCAGTTGTAACTTTTTAGCTCTACATTCTAAGTCTAACTCTGAAAGCTAGTCTGAGATTCCACACTGATAATGTAACTACAAGTTTATCTTCCCAAGTGCAAAACAAACTCAAGACTCATTCTTCCACTTACCTAGAGACATCTGCATAATTGACTCTTCCCTTTTTCTCTTCAACATTGTCCTTATCTTATGTAAAATGTAGATTTACTGGATACTAACTAAATTCTCACAGGAATATTACTATTGGTCAAGCAACATCCCTGCATCTCTTCCTATAGGCCTTCCTCCCCTTTGAGGAATATGTTAACCTCCTGAAAATCTCGTTAGAAAAACAGCCACAGATGTGTCTGTGGTACATGTTTTTCCTGAATGCACCCTACAGCTGGCTTAATAAACCTCAATAATTGAGATTATCTATTAGTCACACATTTGGGTTGCCACATCTAACACTTTTTTCTCATGAAAATCACCTAGTGCCTTATACTTTTCCCTTACTTTCCAATCTAATTGCAGAGACATCTCTCTATCTAATACAAACATGAAGAAGTATAGATTCATTATAACTACTGGTATTTTAGAAAACCCCACATCACTGTAATAACTCTGAAATGTTGCTGGCAAGATCTCCCTAAGTATTGATGTCGTCTCCTAGAAACATTACAATTCAGTTTTCAATATCTGGGGTTTTTAGTTAATTTATTTGGTTTAGCATTTACTGTTAAAATAATAATAATCAATGAGGCACTTACTCTGTGGCAGACACCAAGTTAGACTCTTTTTGTACCTTTAATATTCATGATAGTTGGCAAGATAGGCATTATTAACCTCTACTTAAAACTTGAGGAAAATAAATCTCAGAGAGGTAAATAACCATCAGGTTGTTGTTATTATTATTATTATTATTATCATCGTCATCATCAAGTTAACTTTGAGGCTGGAATTCCCATACCTATCTTGATGTTTCTATAGCCTGTTCCATGGTAGTATATACCCTGTCTCTTCTGTCCTCTAACACAGCCTGTCATTGATGCAATTTCTGTGAAGATGGAAATGTTCTAAACCTGACATTTGTCATGTGTCACATGTAGCTAATGAGCACTTGAAATCTGTTTAATGGATGGAGGAAACAAAGCTTTACTTTTATGTAAATAAGCACATAGGTGGCTAGTCATTACTTTATTAGATGGGACAACTCTAAAACAAATTTGTAAGTCAGGGGATACCTACTGTAGTATACTCAACAAGAATGACACTTGTTCTGAATGATTTTTGATTAATATCCTCTTATGTTTATTCTTTTCCTCTGAAATGCATGCATTGTTTGAAAAAAGTTAGGTGCTGGTGATAACTCCACACCCTTTAAGGACCAAGAGATTTATTAAAGCGGCTGCAGCTACAGAGAGAAGGAAGAGGATCTGTAACCGCAGGGTAGGGGAGGGAGAGTGAGAGAGAGAGCCCGCGAGAGAGGGCTGTATTTATGGGTTTGGGAGGGACTGGCCAGTGCAGTGTTTGGGTCTTATTGGAGGGGGCTATGAGGTAGTATTCCTATAGAGAGATAATATTTACACATAGGTTTAAACTTCGCACGTGCGCGGGAAGAGCTGGAGTATAGGGCCTTTGTTGTCTTTGGTTTGGTTCTATATAGTGCTTAGCACCATCTCGGGAGACACCCTTCTGACTGTTCCCTGTGCCCTTCATTCCCACCTTTTCTGTTTATTTGGGAGAGGGGCATTGTTATTCCTTCTGGCTGCTTCCTGCTGGATGTGGGCGTTGTGGGGTGGGGTGGGGGAAGGGCACAGAACCAGCCAGAACAGGGCCCAGAGATAGGCGCTGAAGGTGAAGATTTCTGAAGGCAAGAGTTCCATGAAAGTCCCTTGTAAATGTACAATGGCGACTTGTTCCGGCCACTCCTCCAGTGGGCACGAGGGCGGTAGTAACCAGCCGTCTTGGAGTAGACTGTGGAGGTAAATAGAGAACCTGGAAGAGAACATATCTAAAAGAAAAGTTAAGTGATGTTTAGGGACGAGGTGTTGACTCCTCTACTGGGACAGGTTGATAACTATTGAGTAATAGGAGGTTAAGGTTTTGATTTGAGAGTTCAATTAAGCGTTGTTGGAGAAATTTAAAGATACATGGGGATATTAAACAAAAAACGCAAATTAAAATGACAAGGCCTAGGAGTGGGGCCAGTCAAG
This sequence comes from Carlito syrichta, assembly GCF_000164805.1. Lineage (NCBI taxonomy): Eukaryota > Metazoa > Chordata > Mammalia > Primates > Tarsiidae > Carlito > Carlito syrichta. The sequence continues at coordinate 113,239 of NW_007252873.1, forward strand.
TGACAAGAGGGTGTTGCAACCAGATGAAGGGAGAAGAGTCTGGCTATTGGTGGTGCTATTTTAATTCTTCACTTAGATGATTGAGGATGTTTAGGTTTTCTTCTAATAGGCCAGTTTCGTTGATGTAATAACAGCATTCCTCTCCTAGAGGCAAGTGCCTCCCTTGTCAGCCATTAGTAGATTTAAGGCTTGCCTATTTTGTAAGGTGACCTGGGCTAATGAGGTGATTTGGCATTGTAAGAAGGCTAGGGACATTGCTGAAGCCTCTAATGCAAGTTGTAGTTTATCTGCTAGGTCTTGGGAGGAGGTAATGCTGTATGCTAGAGCCCCATTGCCTAAGCCTGCTGCTGCCAGAGCAGAGGCAAGAGAGACTCCTGCGATTACAGGAAGAAAGATTGCCCATTTCTGGTGGGGGTGGGATGACACTATCAGTGTCGCAGGTTTGTTTATTGTGTATTTTGTTGCAAATTCCCCTTGTGTGAATAGGGTTAATTGAGGTACCAGGGTGACCAGGACGTATGATGACTTAAAGGTTTTAGTAAGGGTGCCGTTGTACCAGAAGAAGAAGCCAGGTGGGGCACAGGTAGCGTTGACAAGTGATGGTTGAGTTGGGATTGTGAACAGGGGAATTCCTGATAGTGGGGCGAAATGAACAGTAGGATTTTGTGTGCAGGGGGTGGTAAGATTTTCTATGAATGGTACAGCTGTAAATGGGGGGCGAATGAGGGCTGCACATAGGAAGCAGTTAGAAAAGTTGCCTAGATGTGAGTAGTTGAGAAAATGTGCTCCCTGTTGGACTACTGAGAGCCAGGAAAATGGGATGGCTCTGGCTGTCTGTTTTATGGAGGTTTGTAATATTGCCTCTTGTTTTGTTATTACAGGGGCTAGGTTTGGGATACTTGACTGGATTCGGACATAGGTGCGGTAAATTTTGATGGTTCCTGCTGGGGTGGAGTCTTGGATTCAGTTGTATACTTTGCCTACCACCCTTTTTTCTCACATGTTATCCCAGGGATGTTTGATGTTGAAGTAGAAGTGGTCTCCGGCTTGTGAAGTGAGAAGAAAAATGTCTTTATCACCTTTAAACCTTTCTATCCTTATGGAGTGGATCATGCAAGAGACTTTTGGGCATCCCCCATAAATTTCAGGGTTTCATTTACAGTAATCTTGGGTTTGGTCAAAAAGAAAGCAGAATTGAGGTACTTTGTGCCACGTTAAAGTAAGTGAGCACATGGGAGAGAGAGACATGGGGATAGAAACTCGAGACTGGCAGCTATGGCTGGTAGTCTGCTGTGGCCAGACGTTGGGTATGTGAGTGGCCTTTAAAAGTCCAAGATTCTTCTACAAAGAACCTCAGCAAAATGGTGGGGCGGGTGGAGTTGTTTCACCACTGAGGTGGGCTAAAATTAATAGGGGAAGGAGGGTTAGGCTGATGAACATAGTGCTGTAAGGAGTGAATTTTTATAAAAGATACTTAATAAGAATGAAGCTAGTTATAATGAGGAGGTATGTAATAGCCAACAAAGCTTTGGTTGTGGATGGCCAATCTGTAGGTGTTGACCAAGTAAGTAATGTAGTAAGGAGGATGGCAATTAAGCCAAGAAAGGAAAGGAGCCAAGGGCTACAAGTTTCCTGTGCTGAATCCAGGATGTTTGTTTGGATTTGAATTTGGGTGGGTGGTGAGTCAGGACAAGCTGTTCTGGAACCTGGGAGCAGGTGTACCTGTGGGTAGGTGGACAAGTATTATTATGGGTGGATTGTGAGGAAGGAGGGGTGGCAGGTTTAAGACGGGAAATGTGAATCCATGGGGTAACCTGACGTTGGGCTGTGATAAGTTTTGCTGCCGTGGGAGTGGATAAAACTACTTGAAGAGGTTTGGACCACTTTGGGTTAATATGGGTTTTAGTTTCCGGGTCAGAAAAATAGACCCATTGTCCAGGAACAAGAGGAGGCAGGATTTGACCATTGGACGAGACAGGTAAAAGGAGGTTTTGATATTCCCAAATGTGGGAACAAATAAAAGACAAGAGGCGGTAGAGCATGTGAGTGGGTGCTAAGGGGCTGAGGTTGAGATTTCCAGAGGGAGTGCTGGGCGGCCATACATAACTTCAAATGGTGAGAGTTGAGACAGCTTTTTTGGGAGGACTGGTATGCGGAAGAGGGCCAGTGGGAGGAGGGAGACCCAGTCTCTATGGAGTTCAAGGGATAATTTGGTGAGAGTGTCTTTGAGAGTGAGATTGGCTCACTCAACCTTTCCAGATGATTGTGGGTGGAATGGGATATGGAAATGCCAGTTAATGTGGAGGTCAGTTGTTAGGGATTGTACCACTCATGAGGTAAATTCAGGTCTGTTATCAGATTAGAGAGATAAAGGGACACCAAACCTAGGAATTATGTGATTGGCAAGGATGGACCCTATGGTTGCTGCTCATTTGTTTGTGGTGGGGTATGCCTCTACCCATCCATAAAAGGTGTCAACCAAGACGAGGAGGTATTTGATGTTGCGAACTGAGGGCATGACAGTAAAGTCAACCTGCCAGTCTGTACCTGGAAGCTGGCCCCGGGCCTGATGTGTGGGAAAAGTTTCCGGTTTTAAGGGGTATGGATTAGTTCGCTGGCAGATAGAATATTGAGAGGTAATGGTTTTTATAAGCTTTATATGGTGGGGGTCGAGGGTGAAGAAGTTTTTCAGGAAAGACATTAGAGCAGAGGGATTGGTATGGAAGATTGAGTGTAGATATGGGATAAGGTCTGAGAAAGAGGGGGAAGTTGGTGGTGGTGAATTAGTGGGAGGTGTATGGCTTGGACCAGGGTGGGTAATAGCCGCCATGGTGGGGATGAACCCCGAGGCTGCTTGTTGGGCCACGCTGAGGATGGACCCCAAGGCTGCTTGTTGGGACGCGTTATCTGCTCTGGAGTTTCCCTGAGTTATGAGTGAGGAGTCGGACTGGTGGGACTTGCCAATTTTAGTGGGAAGTAGAGAGGCAGTGAGGAGATTGGAGATTAGTTTAGTGTTAACTACTGCTGATCCTTTGGTAGTAAGTAACCCCCTTTCCTTCCATATGGCTGAGTGGGAGATGAGAATGAGGAAAATATATTTGGAGTCAATGTAGAGTGAAAGGGAGTGTCCAGCCACTAACTGGAAAGCTCGAGTGGCAGCTGTAAGTTCTGCCTGTTGGTTAGTGGTGCCTGGCAGGAGAGGCTTTGCCTCAATGATGTGTGTAATAGAGGTGATGGCGTATCCTGCAACCCGGAACCCATTGTGTAGGAAGGAGCTGCCATCAGTGAACCAGGTATAGGAGGGGGAGGGCAAAGGTCCTCCTGGATGTGAACCGGGCAAGGGAGAAGAGCCTCTACAGTTTTTATGCATCATGGGTTAGTGGGGCTGTGGAAGAAGGAAGTAATGTAGCTGGGTTTAGGGGTGTGCAAGTTTGAAAGGATATAGAGGGATCTTGTAAAAAGAAGACAAGGAGCGATAGGACTCAACCGGGGGGTAGCGTTTGAAGGCCTTTGTAGCTTAGGAGGTGCTGTAGATGGAGGGGGGAGGTTACTGTGATAGGGGCCCCGAAAATGAGTTTTTTGGATTCACACACCAGCATGTGGGCAGCGGACAGTGCTCGCAGACATGGGGCACAGCCCTGGATGGTGTGGTCTAACTGCTTTGAGAGATAGGCCACCTAGGCGAACGTCTGTCTACAAAGCTGCCCTAGGACTCCCAAGGACACCCCTTTGTTTTCGTGCACATATAAGATGAAAGGTCAGTGTATATCCGGCACATGGAGAGCAGGGGCCCTCATGAGGGCTTGCTGAAGGGCAATAAAAGGTTGCTTGACGGAGGAGGGTGTTAGGAGTGGCTCAATGGGGTCTCCCTTTATCAGAGTATAGAGCGACTTTGCGAGTAGGGCAAAGTTGGGAATCCATGCCCGAAAGTATCCAACCAGTCCCAAAAATGATTGGATTTCCTCTTTAGTCTTGGGTATGGGCTTTTCGGTCTGTTGTTATAGCCTTTTGTTGGTGTGAGATGGCTACCCCCAGATATGTGACTTGTGTGGCAGACAGCTGGACTTTTTATCCCTCTTCTGCTAGAAAGTTAAGGGTGAGTGCAGTGTCCATTTGAGAATCAGCTAAGGAAGGGCTACAAAGGAGGAGGTCGTCCACATACTGTATAAGGGTGGATTTAGTAAGTGAGAGAGACTTAAGATCTGCTGCTAAGGTTTGATCAAACAGGTGGGGGCTATCTCAAAATCCTTGTGGTAGGACTGTCCAGGTGAGTTGTTGTGAATGGCGAGATATTGGGTCAGTCCACATGAACGTGAAGATGTTTTGTGAGTCCGCTGCCAGAGGGACGGTGAAGAATCCATCTCTAAGGTCGAGGACCGAAAAGTGAGTAGCAGTCGGAGGGATTGAAGATAAAATGGTATAAGGATTGGGGACTAGCAGGTGAATGGGGATGACAGCAGCGTTAATGAGTCTTAGATCTTGT
>NW_007252873.1:117741-183945 GCF_000164805.1 Carlito syrichta
TTAAAGGTGATGGACGCCTGGAATTTGGCTAGAATGTCCCTGCCCATAAGAGGTATGGGACATTGAGGCAGTACCAAAAAGGAATGAGTGAAGGGGACGTTGCAAAAATGCACGTAACTGTGGGAGTTATGCGTGGAGTGATAGACTGTCTCCCTACCCCAACTATAGGGGACTTAAATGGGGAAGTTGGGCCCCAAAATTCTCATATGACAGAAAGGGTGGCTCCGGTGTCCAGGAGGAAATGGATGGGGCGCCCGTCAACTGTTATAGTGACCCTGGGCTTCTGACGATTTGAGATTTGTGTCGGGCAGGGAGACCCCGGGCCCCGTCATTCCAAGGTCACTGCCATACCCAACAGGTCTAAAGCAGGATTGGGGGTTGACCCAGTCCCTATTTGGGGACCGGGGCAGTCCGTTGCCCAATGTCCTGCCTGACTGCACTTGGGACATGGCTTTAGGGGCACTTTGGGGTTGGGGCATCCTCGTGCCCAATGTCCTCGTTGCCCACACTTGAAGCAGGGTCCTGGTGGTTGTCGCTGGGTTTGGGCATTGCCACCACCTTGGGTGACACCAGAGGAACCCTTAGCTCCCTGGAGGGCCTGGGCCAGCATCTGATATTTATGTCTTTTTGCCTTTTCGTCCCGGTTGTGGAACACCTTTAAAGGCAGTTGCTAGGACATCATGTTGGGGAGTGAGGGGGCCTCTGTCAAGCTTTTTTAGTTTTGCCCTAATGTCTGGATAGCTTTGGGAGAAAAAATATGTCATTAGGAGTTGCCGGCCATCAGGGGAGTCCGGATCTATGTGGGTATATTGTTGAAGTGCCCTAGTGAGTCGACTGAGAAAGTTAGAGGGATTCTCATCTTTGTCCTGAATAACTTCCTGAAGTTTTTCAAAGTTAACTGCTTTTTGTGCAGCCCTATGCAGCCCAGAAAGGAGGCAAGTAGAGAAGCGATCCCTGGACTCGATGCCGGCGGGAGAGTTATAGTCCCAGACCGGATCCTGGTCTGGGACAGCCGCTGCACCAAGCGGGTGAGCTGGGGTGGTTTGGTGAATTTCATCTGCGTATGTTCTAGCCTGTTCCCAGACTCTCCTACGTTCCTCTGGAAGCAGGGTGTTGGAAAGGATTAGGTATATATCATGAAAAGTGAGACTATAGGACTGGATGAGGTATTGAAACTCTTTAATGTAGGTGGCAGGATTAGTTGTGTATGATCCAAGGCGTTTTTCTATTTGTGAGAGGTCTGAGATAGAGAAGGGGACGTGCACCTGGACAATACCCTCTGCGCTTGCTACTTCGCGGAGGGGAGCTAGGACAACCTGTGCGGCCTTGGGTCGTGTTACCGGAGGGCTACACTGAGGAGCAATTGGAAGGGGAGGGTATATAGGTTGAACTGCGGGAGCAGAAGTGGGTGGGGCTGAAGAGGAAGGTGGGGGCGGGGAAGCCTTAGGCTGCCTGTAAGGTGGGGGCTCATCTGCAGGATCAAAATCTGAGATGGAGGAGGAGGGAGCAGAAATGGAACTTGCAGGGTTGCAGTGGGGGGAGGTGAATTTAGAGGAGGAAGCTCACACGTGCGTGGAACAATGGGAGAAAGAGAAGTTGTAGGAGAGGCAGTAGATGCTAGCATGAGTTGAGGGTGGAGGTTAGAGGGGTTACAATTGAGACACAGGTGAGGATGTTCACAGAGGAGAGAAAAGGATTGAATATATGGAATCTCTACCCACCATTTTGAACGCTCACAGGAATTATACAAGTCCCGGATGATTGGGGATTGAGGGATCCCTGAGGGGGCCACTGATTTTGTTTGTCTAAGGGATATGTGGGTCAGTCCTGTGTGCAGAGGTGAATTAGGCATTTGGGTTTAATATCAGGGGACAGAGAAAGGGTAGTGAGGTTGTTTAAAAGGCATTTAAGAGGGAAATCAACTGGCAGGGATGACAAACCCTCCATAGTTGGACAGGTGGGCTAAATGGGGTGTCCCTAAAGAGTCGGCTGTCCGAGAACCAAACATTCATTTCATTTAAACATCACCATAGTTCTATGAAGTAAATATTAATACACCCCCCATTTTACAAACGAGTAATTTGTCTGGTTAACTTGAAGGTCATGGCTCTTTCCACCTCTCTGCTCTGTCATTAGCTTCCAAACCTGTCAATGCCTCCTACCTCTGCTGCAAATTCATCTTGGTTATGGGACACAAATATTGCACATGAAAAGAAGCAATTAGAGAAATGTCATTACGTAAGAAGCCTGAGTAGAAAGCCCTTGTAGAATCCTAATCTTCTCTAGATCAATGTTGGCAGAACATGGAAAATGTGTAGAAGTTAAAACCCAATTGAACTTATTTGGATTAAAAATGAAATCTGATTATTGCTAAAGATAAACTGCTGAGACTACATGTATGACAATAAAATTACATTAATGAAAAGATGAGATTTGATTAACTACTTAGGATCATCAATCAAGATTTCATGTGTTAAACTCGATTCTATTAAGTAAGGGAAAAAACACCAACCCAGTATAAAATTATGCTGTTAATATGCATCCTTGTAGTACCACATTTGTTGAGCAATCTAGGTTAAATCTAAAGTCTTGAGAAATGCTTTCTCAAAAGATCTGCAATAGTAAGGAAGAAAACAAAACCAGCATTTCACCAATGCACCACTTTGTTCTCAAATGTATCTATCTGGAGCTCCTAAAAAGGAACAAACTTGCATTTGCATGTGGATGAATATCTAGGATTTCTCAGATTTTTAACAAAAAAGATGTTATCAAAAAACTGTATCTCAGTCCTCAGCATTTCTGTTTCTTCTTGAGAAAGTAAAGGATAGAAGCAATGGTTTCTGGGATTTGTTAAGTGCCAGTAGATCTCAAGATGCTTTTCCACACTTAATGCTTTACTTACAGAATGTTATTTAATGTGGTATGTGTGTGTGCATGCACGTGTGTCTGTGTGAAATACACCTTTTCTTCTAATTTTCATCCTCATGTCCCCTAAAATCCGACATGTTTGCAATCACAGATAGAAGATACATTTTTTAAAAAAGAGAGAGAGACAGATAAGAGTTCATTCTGCCTTTATCATCCTCACTTAATTTTTTCATGTGACATCCTTAGCATGGGTATGAAATAATATTGTTTCTCTATCTTTTAGATTACATTTCCAACATATAGGACTGCTTCCCTTGATCCTAATTTTCTGAATAGTGATAAGAAGGCATTTCCAAGTATTGTTGGCCTATTTTCTCTCAATGCTTGTGACACTGACTCTTTTACATACCAACTAATCTTATTTTTCTCAAAAGTCTGTATTCAACTACGTGGTTGCAGCTAGCTGCTGCTTTGCACCCTTGTTCAAATAAAAAGGCTCCATCTCTGGGAGTGCTCAGAGTGTGTCTAGGGAGCCATTGCAAATTAAGATAAATTGACACTGTGCCTTGGGAGCTCTGGTCAGAAATGCAATTTTCAAGAAGATGGTGACTAGCCTCCAAAAGTATTCATATCAATGAAACATGACAGGTGTCACCAGGAACAGAGATCCCAGGCAAGGGGAAATTAGAGCCTCTCATGTCCTTACTCATCTGTGGTTTCCTAATTGTGGTTGTTGGCATTAATTGATGCTGGTGCCATTTTTGATCATGTGGGGCTGTCTTGAGTGTCTTGCATTTCCAAAGGGCTTGACATTCTGAGAGCCACAGCATGTTTAAATCAAATTTGCTTTCAACATGCCATGTTTAAGAATCTTCTTCCCGAGGGCCATTAGTGAAAACAGCCTGGCAAATCCATCGCCCTTTGAAATTGCACATGCCACCAAGGACACCATTCATGGCCTATCTTTCCCACAGCTGTAAGAGTTGCAGGGAATGTAATAATACATTAGAGTGGCTGTGAAGTTGTATATTCACATATACATTTCTGATAGCAAGTTCTCGCCTAAGTGATATTATATTACTCTCCTTTAGATATACTCCAAGGACCAATTGCATTTAACAAATTATTTTATTGATTTGAATGAGACAAAAGTAATTTGGAACCACAAACAAGATTTCTTCTTTAAGGGCAGAGTAATTTTCTGATTTTGAGATGCAGCTTAGAAGTTTGTCATAAAGAAGAAAAGAAGCTCATCCAGCTTTTTCTATTGGTCCTACTTGGGGTTACTCAAAGGAATTTATCCTCTTATGCCACTTGTTTTTCAGGAAACATGAAAATGCAGATCTCTTGAAATGTGCTGCTTCATTAACCGTGAGTGACCTCCTGTTGGGTTTATTGAAGACATACAAAATTCACAGGACTCAGGATAGTGTTTTCCTACCTTAAGTCTGTGCTAAGCATTTATGGATTAACATTGTTTCAGCATTGAACACTTCATGATGTAAATAAAAGGCTGAAGTTCTGGGTTATAATGATATGTCCCTTTGACCATTGGCTCTGCATTTCTAATCAGTTATGTTTGCCATCTAAGATAATAAAGAATAATGGATACATCCATCAGCAGCAATAAAATCAATTGCCAATGTCTTTTTATTTTCATTATATAAAATATTACTTATCTCTTACACATTTCATTTAGTTTAATCAGCAATATCTGGCTGTATATGTCATATGCTTAATACAAATATATAACATATCTTCTGACACTGATTCAAACTCATCTGAGATTTTAGTTGTGTAAAAAGTCAAGACAACTTTTCTTTTTCTTTTTTTTTGAGTTGGAGTCTCACTCTGTCTCCTAGGCTGGAGTGCAGTGACACACTCACGGCCACCACAGCCTCAACCTGCTGGGCTCAGGTGATCCTTCTGTCTCAGCCTTCCGAGTAGTTAGAACTACAGACACACACCACCACGCCCAGCTAAGTTTTGATTTATTGTAGAGATGAGGTCTCACCAAGTCACCCAGGCGGGTCTTGAACCCCTGGGCTCAGGCAATCTTCTCACCTCAGCCTCCCAAATTGCTGGGATTTAGGCATGAGTCACTGCGCCCAGTCTGACAACTTTTCTTAATAGTTCTTAATGTCAGAATCACTCAGAGTTTTAGTAAATCTTCTCTTTCTGGACAATATATATGTTGTATTAATCTATAAAGTAACAAAGATTCAGTATCTAGGTAATTAAAAAGTACAACCATGTTGTTCACCTGAAAGAACAGACAGGGACTGTTAATAGATAGTTCAGTATGAACCATTTATTCTCCTAGAAGGAGTAACCTGTCTGAAATGTCTACAGATTTCTTTTAGATGCTTATTAGGTGATTTAAGGAAACCAATTCCATCTTTGGTCACGAATGCTTTTGTGTCTAAAGTCAATGATTGTTTCTGCAGCATTTCAGGCTTTTCTGATCTCTCTTTCTCCCTGACAGTAGTTTCTCTTAAGAATTTTGCTTCTTCCTTTCTTCCATGGGGGACTTAGCTGAAAATAGTTAACCTGGAGTTTACTAGAGTATTCTAGAACTTAGAAACTTCCATGAAAAGGTTTTTAAGAGACAATGAAAGAGCTGAGGACCACATGTAAAAAATAATAATAATAATGACAAAGAATTTTACAAGTACCTTTGAGTATGGAAAATAAGGGTCTCCAAACCTTTTAAAGTTTAGAGTGGAGATAATGGGAAAAATTGTTATTCCTCTCCAAATTGTTTCCATTGGCCCTTCTGCCATCAGAAAAGGGAAAAATACAGTATCACAAAATATTTAAAGTATATACTCACTTTGAAACTGACCAAAAAGAGAAAAATTCTTTAGAAGTAAATGGCACCCAAGGAACAACCTCATTACTCAACTCCATGGAGATGAACTTTCTGGCAAGGCAGCAAGTATACATCTGAGTCCACCAGATGCACATATCAAACCTCTTTTCAATATAGAAAGCCCATGCTTCTTGAATAACTTTATTGATTTATTTACTTATTCTTTATATGAGATATTCCTTTGTAGCATTGTTTTAACATTTTTAAAACATATACATTTTTAATTTTAAAACATTTTATATAACAACAGAGTCTCACTATGTTGCCTAGGCTTGTCGAGAACTCCTGGGTTCAAGCAATACTCCCACCTCGGCCTCCCAAAATGCTGGGATTATAGGTGTGAGCCACCATGCCTGACCAAAACATATACATCTAAGACTGAATTGTGAAAAAAATCAGGTAAAATGTAAATATAGAGAAGCTCTGACATTTTACTGCTGTAACTAGATACATCACCTTGTGCACACTTTACTTTTTTAGTCCATAGGCAACACTGGATATACATTGACTGCTGGCAACTGATGTAATGATTTTCACTTCTTCCAATGGTTTGATAGCACAGACTCAATCATGAATCTTTTACTCTTTCTTAGTGATATTAACACCCTATCATGTAACTTATATAAGAAACAGTAGTTTTCTGTCTTACAAAAATATATCAAACTAAATGTTTCTGAGTAGAAATCAGAGATGCTGACCACATTGACCATTGCAGTCTGGAGGAAACCTTAGATGAAGTTTGATGACTCTCAGTGAGTGTTTAATCTCCCACTTTATAGCAGGACAGATACTCTTAGAGATATCCATGACAACACTGGAGTAGCAGAGCCCAGTGCAGACAGGAGCTCAGGTGAGTAAATGGGGACCTCAGGTGACTTTTCTAAGCTGAGTAAGGATGAACACAGAACCAGAATGTGGAACACACATAAAATTTGTGATTGGCCATATTTTTTAACAGAAAAAAAAAAGTTGTGGTGATAGGAATCACAATAGTGAGAGAGTATTGACTTGGCAGAGATACAAAGAAATTCCTGGGTGGTATAAATGTTTTATTTCTTGATTGAGTTGGTGTTACATGGGTATATGAATTTGTCAAAATGTTTTGGACTCTACACTTAATATCTGTGCAAATGCATTGTATGTAAATTAAGCCTCGGTGAAAAGTTTAGCCAAAGCAAGCAAACAAAACAGGCAATTAAAGACTGAAAAAGAAATACAAGACAAAGGAATTAAAAAGTGAGAGTGGGTCCATATTAAACTTTTTAGGTACTATGGGTACTATTTTGCTGTGGTAAAGTTTATCTTTTGCTCTCATTAACAAATAGTTTTTGGTTTTAGAGCCAAGTGTTTTGCCTTTTAAAGAGACCATGTTAGGGCAACAGGAAAACTGATATTAGAATATTAATGGTATTTCAGTATTTTGTGAAATGTGTTTGAGATGCAAAATAAATCGTTAGTGATGACACATTCAAATCAAGAAGAACTATACATTTTTTAAAGATCACTTGATAATTTATCCCTATTTTCTCACAACTTGGATGCTACATGGATTGATTCTTTAATGAATAAAAATAGATAACATTTACTAATTATTTTCAACATGCTATGTTCTGTGTTCAGTGCTTTCAATACATCATCTTATTTAATCTTCATATTCAGTATGTGCTGTAAATACTTTTATTATCCCCATTTTACTGACAGGGAAATTAAAACTTTGGGATTTCTTACCTAGGCTAATGATAGTGATCTGGTGATGTGAAAATCCATGCTCTTAAACACTATATTTTGAGTTATTGACCAAAGGAGGGTAAAAAAAAAAAAATACTGCCTGCATTCATGGAGTTAGCAAACATAGCCAGAACAAAACAAGATCTATTTCTTCTGTAGGTTATTCCCATAGTGATTACCCATTATGGTTCTCTTGGATGCCCAATCTCCACTTAATGAACAAGCCTGGTAAACTAGTCCTTGATCTTTTTAAAATGCCATCTATAAAACATGTTCACCTATGTCCCTGGCACAAAACACATTCACCTCCTATAAGAAAACCACTCTACTTTCCTAAACTGTCCCACTTCCAAAAGAGCAAATGAATATTTACCCACAGTTCTTTGGATTTATTCAAGTTTTTCTTCTTATTGTAATTATGAAAATTATTAAATATAAAGAAAACTAATGAAATATAAATGCAAAAACCAGATCGTTTTTGTTCTATTAAAAACTTTACCAGCTGCTTTGTCTCAATTTAGGCAAGTCACTTAGATATTATATTTATATGTATTTATGTGAACCAATTAGAAAAGATAAAAAATAATTAAAAATTGGCGACTCAGGCATTTAACAAAAGAGGACATTAATATTAAAAGAGACTCACAGAAATACAAATTTAAACCACAGTTCCATGCCACTACATGTATACCTGAATGTCTCAAATAAAAATGACTAACAGTTCCTAGTTCTAATGATGGTGGATAGAAAGTAGCTAGAACTCTCATAAACCGCAGAAGCATAAATGAGTACAATTACTTTGGAAGACTGACAGCATCTCTAATCATGAAAATTATACATCCTATGATCTAACAGTTCAACTTCAACTTATGTATCCAAGACAAAGGCACAGTGTGTTCACTAGTGGACACATACTGACATATGTATAGTAGGTCTAAGATAAAGGCAGAAATGGGAAACAACCCTAATGCTTATTACAAGTAGAATACAATTGTTGCTTAGTTATACAATGGAATGGTTCAGAGCAATAAAAATGAGCATGTGACTTTTACATCTAACAACCTGAATGAATCTCACAAGCATGAAGTTGAACAAAAGAAGTAAGACATTAATAGAGTATGTTTAATATGATTCCATTTAAATAAAGGTAAAACCAGATTATCTCTGGTGACATAAGTCAAAATATTGATTACTTTAGTGGAGAATGGCAAAAAAGTGACTGGGAAAGGGCATAGGTGCGGCTTTTGAGATGTCGACAGTGTCCCAGTTTTTATCTAGCTAACAGTCACAAAGGTGTGTTCAGTTTGGGAAAATGAATCCAAAGAATTATACTCACACTTATATTGGATGTGTTTTCTCCACACATTCAATGTAAGACTTACTGAAAGAGACTTCCTTCCAAAGAAGTTTCAAGGAAAACAGTAACCAATATTAGAAGGAGAGGAAAATACAAATATAGATGATTGTAGCGTTCAGATTGTTGAACTGGTATCTCCATCTTCTTACTCCACTTTAGAGCCACTGAAACTGGAAGGAATGCATTATGAATAAGGTTTGTGTAAAGAAAAAGAATGTGAAACCAATCCAAACTCAAAAAGAAAGCTAGGGCCCTACTTCAGACTATCTTCAAATGCATATGTGAGGACATATTTTATATTAATATAAAATAATTAAGTAAATTAAAATATGTATGATTTGCACCTATTTATATCATATGTTTCACATAAATATGAAGTCTGACAATTAAGTTTGCAAACTCATCCTAGACAAAGTGCTGCCTATCTCATTGTTGAATATCACTGTGGTGAACTTCAAAGTATTCCCCTTGTGTATTCCCAGTGCCAATGCCTAGTTCATTCATCAAAGCAATTTTGGAACTCTTTTTCTGGACTAGTCATCAGAGCCATCGTTGTTATTACCCTTGATGTACTGAATGATCAAAATGCCTTTCTTTTAATATTTTCTTTACCTTCGGGTAAAAAAAAAAGTAATTGGGGGCCAGAGCAGGCGAGTAGGAAGGGTTTTTCCAATATGGTTATTTGTTTATTGGCTAAAAACTCCCTCACAGACAGTGCTGTGTGCACTGATGCATTGTCGTGATGCAAGAGCTCCTTTGGGACCATTTTTGCACACACCTTTCTCTGCTATGCTTCTCATAGTCAGCTGACAATTTTGACGCACAATTTGATGAATTTCTGCAGTGTTTTCATCAGTTCTGCTCATTACTGGCCGTCTTGACCTCTCTTCATCAGTGACACTTTTTCTTCCCTCAAAAAGCATTTAATTCATTGGTACACTGCTGTTTTCTTCATGGCATTATCCCCAATTATTTGGACTAACATGTCTCTGACTTCACTTCCATTCTTGACAAGTTTAGCAAGAAATTCAATGTTTGTTCATTGCTCTAATTCAAGTTCCAACATTCTCGTGACAGCATACAAAAACATGCAACAATAATAATGAATACCACTCAGCAAGACACCACCACGTGTCATCATGAACACAGCTGTGAGACACTGATATACCAAGTTTATAAAACCTTACAGAGTTGTTTTGTAGAGTGCTGCCAACATAAGTGCATGGTGGCAAGTTCGCAAACTTAATTGTCAGACCCTGTATATATGAAGTAGCCAATGAACTACCAGACCTAAAATTAGCATAAAAGATTTTTCTGTATTGCCAAGCAGAAATCTATAACCTCTAGAATTTCACAAATCCTTACTATCTGGGTCCCTGACCAACTAAATGCTAAGCACGTCATATATTCAGTTATTTTCTCCTAATGAAGGGGAAGTAAATCTTTGCCTTTGATCTGGAAAATTACTAGGTATCCTAACAATATAAAATTACTAGACCCTTGGCATCTTCCTTTGTTTCCATATCAATTTGACATTTGTTAGCTTTTATGATTCTTAAAATGGTAATCTGTCCCTTAGAAATGTATCTAGAAGGAAGTTAATCATGACCTGAAACTTTATTAGTAAGCACAAAATACAATAAGTTTCCTAATAACGGACTTTATAGTGGAGGGACAGAAAGTTTCCCTTCTGCCCACCCTCTTTGAAGATCCCCTGAAATGACTGAGAGTAGACAGGTTAATATGAAAAAAAAAAGTATTAAAATGCATATGGGGAGTGGGGCAAAAAAAATGCATATGAACATGGGGGTTCCTCAACTATGAGATTAAAAAAGGAGCCAGATGGTTGAGTCTTAAATACTCTTATCAGAGTGGAGAGGGAAATTGGAGGGCAGGAACTATGGGCAATTTTTAGAGCAATAGTAAATAATTTTTAGAGGGAAGGAATGGGCAGAAGACCAGACAATAATTTATAAATCATTCTCTTTGGAAACTGAATGGTACTGACAAGTTTCCAGAAGACATGGAACAGAACTGCATTGTGAACAAAGGTTGTCTTATTACACAGATAAAGTCTTCCATGTAATCTTTCCAAACTGCCTCAGAAGAATAGATGAAGTCATTGGACCAATTTTTAGTGTATTCTCTTCTCTGTGGTTAATCTTTCCTCTTTCTTTCCTTCCTTTCTTCCTTCCTTCTTTCCTTCCTTCCTTCCTTCCTTCCTTCCTTCCTTCCTTCCTTCCTTCCTTCCTTCTTTTTTTTTTTGAGTTGGAGTTTCACTCAGTTGCCCAGACTGGAGTGCAGTGGCAGCTTCCGGCCACGACAGCCTCACCTGCTGGGCTCCTGCGATCCTTCCGCCTCAGCCTTCCGAGTAGCCGGAATTACAGGCATGCACTACCACGCCCGGCTGATTTTTTGATTTATTGTAGAGATGAGGTCTCGCTGCCCAGGCGGGTCTCGAACCTGCGGGCTCAGACAATCCACTCACCTCTGCCTCCCAAAGGTGTGGGATTACAGGCTGAGTCACCGAGCCTGGCTTCTTTCTTTCTTGTTGGAGTCTCACTTTGTCACCTAGGCTGGAGGGAGTAGCACACTCCCGGCCACTGCAGCCTCGACCTGCTGGGTTCAGGCGATCCTTCCACCTCAGCATTCCAAGTAGCTGGAACTACAGGGGTGTGCTATCACATATGGCTAATTTTTCGATTTATTGTAGAGATGAGGTCTCGCCGAGTTGCTCAGGCTGGTCTTGAATCTGCAGGCTCAGGCAATCCTCTCACCTGGGTCTCTCAAAGTGCTGGGATTATAGGCGTGAGCCACTGTGCCTAGCCCCCTGTTTCTTTCTATTGAATTCTATTTAATAAAATTCCTTGAGATGGAGTCTTTTTTTTTTTTTTTTTTTGAGTTGGAGTCTCACTCTGACACCCAGACTGGAGTGCAGTGGCCGCTCCCGGCCACCGCCGCCTCAACTTGCTGTGCTCCGGCGATCCTTCCGCCTCAGCCTTCCAAGTAGCCAGAATTACAGGCATGCACTACCACGCCCGGCTGATTTTTTTATTTATTGTAGAGATGAGGTCTCGCTGCCCAGATGGGTCTCGAACCCGCAGGCTTAGGAAATCCACTCATCTCAGCCTCCCAAAGGCACGGGATTACAGGTTGAGCCACCGAGCCCGGCTGAGAAGGAGTCTTAAAACAATCGCATTTCTTTTGGAAAGAAGTGTCCTTGGTCAGATAAGAAAATTCCAGAGAAAGTCCCTCTGAATCTCTCTCTAGGAAAGAAAGAGGATCCAGAGAGACAGGCGCCAGTGGAAACCAGAGACAGACCTTGGTTTTGAGTCTTGTTTTAGAGGCCTTTCAATTTCTTTTCAAAGTGCTCAGCTTGTCAATGCACCACTCTTTGAGTTATCACTCTCTGTGTCCCAACAGTGGTGAAAAGTGCCAAATAACCAAATGGAAACATAAGAAAAGTTTAAATTCGTATCACCATAAATACTCAAAATCCATGTTTTATTGTGATATAGCTGGGTAAATATGTCTTTTTAAGTTGAAAAACTCTATAAATTAATTGGCTTTCCCTCCATGCTATCCCTACCTACAGCTCCAATCTCATGTCCCATGAAAATCTTTCTCAGAATATGAATTTCTGAGTCCCATGTTTTAGTTTTAGTTGTGGTTCTCTCGCTCTCTCTCTTTCATTTTTGCTCTCAATCTCACTTCTGCAGCTATTCTCTTCTGTGCAACACACTCTGGTGGCAGATACTCCTTTCTTCATTTTCCCCAAAACACACTTTTAAAAAGTCATTTTATAATAATAAATATCCAACTCTTGGCCTCACAGACAATTCAGACTCAGCGTATTTCTCACTGCAAATTTCTGTTGAAGTCTCTGATTCTTCAACAATGAGATTCTTCCCCCATCTCCCCAAGTTGGCTTCATGTCTGTCCCTCTGGGATTGCTCCAAAACTGTTCACTTCCCATAAAGAAACTTTATTTCCCATTTCTCCACCTCTTTTCTCAAAACTCATTCCAGCACTGCCCAGAGAGCCTTATGTAAGTAACGGTATTCATCCTTTAATGTGTTATTAAACTGACAATTTATTTCCTAGAGGGAAAATCTGTTGACAGCTCTGAATGTTGCACTTTTAATCTAATGAAAAAATATAAGGGCCTCATTATTTTTGTAATTGTTCTATGATGCATCAGTCTCAGTCATTCTCAGGACTTTTTTATTTCCACCAGCAGTTGTCAAAGTGGTGGGTCTATTTCTGCTGACCCCCCTCATCTCCTATCTTCTTCCTCCCTCTTGCCTGTCTCTCTCTCTCTCTCTCTCTCTCTCTCTCTCTCTCTCTCTCTCTCTCTCTCTCTGCCCTCTCCCCATCAAGGAAAGGCCTGACATTTTCTTAGCTTAGCTGTTTCATTAGCTTAGCTGTTTAGTTGTTTAAAAAAAAAAAAAAAAAAAAAAAAAAAAAAAAAACACCCGGCCCTGGAAATAGAATTTGCATATTTCCCAGACAAAGGTTAAAAGTACCCTGTGCCTGGGATTCTTCTTGTCTATGCTCCGGGCCCTACCTGACTGCTCATGCTCGCAGGGAGAAGGCATGAGAGATAAATGCACCACTTTCCAGTTTCAGACCCTGATAGTAGGGAAACTAGGTGTCGAGTATTTGATAGTGAAGTGATGTATCAAAATAATAGATCATCTAAATACTAAAAAATCTAGATATGAAAGCAGGCTTTGCCAAGTAGGGAAATATATTGAATGCAGGCATTTAGATTCAGATTATTCAAAAGAGCATTTCAGAGAATAACTGTCTGGAGCATTATTAGCTTATCTGGAGACACAGTGATTTGGGGACAGCACATTAATGGAATGTCTATGGAAATCCTAAAGGGACAGCTGGTCCCAGGAGACTTTCAAACCTTTCAATTATTTTCTCTGGGGTTAAAGCTATATCACCACTAAGAATTTTCCTCTGAGCAGTGAGTCTTTTGCCTCATACTTGTAACTCATTGCCATTTTGGTCCGTCTTGGGGATTCAGAAACTGTCTTCCATCACCTTTATCATTAGTTTCGGTTACAGTTTTGCTGTTTTGTAATTATATGTTATCATCTGTACATCGTCTCCCCCATCTCCTGAACTGACTTCAAGCCTCACACTGAAAGCCATGTCCTGTTTTCTGTGCCACTGAAATGCTTGGTTTATGCTCTCCCAGTTCCCTTCAAGCCAGGCCAAAAGCAGGAAGCTAGAGAGAATATCATTGCTCAGAAAATGACCGTCACTGATAACCAATTACAGTGTTAAAAGCCAAATCTTGTAAGCGTCCCTTTCTGCCCCACAGGGATACAGAAAAAGAGCCTGGTGTGTGGAAACAAAGCAATTACTTAGAATGTAACAAGGCACATTCCCAAACTAAAACCATGACTCTCCCTGCCCATACAATATTGATATTTCAGATTTTATATATTTCAACTGAGGTTGCAGTTTACTTTCCAAATGCAAACATGTGTTTAATTAGAGCAAAATGTGCATCTCTATAACACTGAATTTTAAGTACCAAGTTCTAAAGTTTATTGATTGATGATTATTGTGGGGAAACATGAGCTCTTATGCATAAATCTTTTGACAGGAGCTGTCTGTCAAAAATAATGATCCTTTTAAAACTCATGAATAAATAATGAAGCAGGTCCACTTTACATAAAAATACATACTCATTTACACTCTGTCCACTGAAATGAAATATGGTTATTTAAAATAATGACTCTGTGATGGGTGAGTAATGAAACATTATTAATTTAATCCACATGGTATTTTATACTGACTCTCAAATTACATGCATCTATTTTCAATATTAACACATTAGGCTATTTTTTAAAAAGATCTCTAACAAAATGTCTGCTATAGAAAATCTGTCCATGGATGAGATTGCAAATTTTAATTCTGCCACACTAGAGTCTCATTTTGGTCACAAGCCGGAAAGTAATAACGTGGCTGTCATTGTGGTGATGTTTTATTGTCTGCTCTGACTTGGAGCATCCAGAAGAAACCACCTCCTTTTCCTCCCATAGGAAAAAGCATGAATAGTTGAGAGGGTGAGCCAGATGCCATTTGCCTCTCTTCATTCTTTCCCATCTGGAATTTGGTTCTGTTAATCTGTCTTTTCTCTGTTCTTTTCTTCCTTTATTCTGTTCTGATTTTCCATCTGCATACTGTATAAAAGGATGATCATAATATTAATACTTGGGACATCTCTGAGTACTTTCACCACTAATTCAGGAGCTGAGGGATAGGGAATTTTTAAAATTATGTTCCACTTTTTTTTTTTTTTTTTTAGAAGATTGTTTCACTCTTTCCACTTGGACCTTTTAGTTATTTCCTCTTGCTCCTTTGTCTTTTCTCCAGTCATGATCCAACATCAAAAGTGTTCATAGTGGAAAAGAGGAACTGGTTAGAAGTGGGTGTGCCCAGGTTTGGAAAGATGGGGAAAGAGAAAGCATTGCTCAGTTTCCTTCTCCCCCACTCACACCCCTCCCACCCCCACTCCATACTTCTAAGCCCTGCTGTTGGTTCACCTGGGAATTCCCAGCTCATTTTCAGAAACCTAGGTTTTAGAATATGAGAATTTGTAGATGGCAATTTCTGTCACTATTCTATAAATGAGGAGATTGAGGCACAGGGAAATGAAGTGCATGAGGTATTCCTACTGGCAAGCAGACACATATTTTGGTAGGAAACACCAGGCACAGGCAAATGGCATCCTTTCCAAGACTGGTATTGGGGACTTCCTAAGTGCCCTTCCTTGATGCCACCATTCCTGTTGTGCCAAGACAGGCTCTGCTGCCTCAACCATATGCCATTTTCCAAACTGGGAAATGTCCATGAGTGAAAAGAAAAAATTTTGCTTCACATTTTAAATCACCTGGTTTAAGTAGCTCAGCCAATGATGTTCAGCCTACTCAAGATTCTTACACTTAGAAGTTTTGACTTTTTAAAAAAAGAGTCATTCTGAATTTAAGAATTTTGTGAAACCCTTATGATAGTTTTAGATCCCCTGTCATGTTGCAGTAGAAAGTTTCAGGGGATTCTGAGGTCACCATGGGGGCTTTAAAGAGAAACAGCAAGTGAAATTAATTTTGAATCTTTGCCTTAAGTCAACCATTTCTTAAAATAGGTTTGAAAAGTTAACCTTAAGTGTCTTTAAAATGAACGTTTAATACAGAAGAGTGATTCAAAGTGATTCATATAAATATATATCTGGAAACAATGTTTAGACACACCTTTTATGCAATTATAAAGGGTTAATTTAGACACTACACAGACATAGTATCAAGGAAGGGTTAACTTCAGCTAGCAAACAATTTTCTTTTTAATAATCTTCCACAAGAGACCCTGAGCTGAGAATGAAAATTATATGTGAACTGGACTCAGTGGCTCAGCCTGTAATCCCGCACCTTTGGGAGGCTGAGGTGAGTGGATTGCCTGAGCCCGCGGGTTTGAGACCCCTGGGCAACTTGGCAAGACCTCATCTCTACAATAAATCAAAAATTAGCCAGGCGTAGTAGTGTGCGCCTGTAGTTCCAGCTACTTGGAAGGCTGAGGCAGAAGGATCGCTGGAGCCCAGCAGGTCGAGGCTGTGGTGGCCAGGAGTGGCCACTGCACTCCAGTCTGGGCAACAGAGTGAGACTCCAACTCAATAAAAAAGAAAAAGAAAATTATATATGTGTCCTTTTTCACTTGCTTATTTATCTAATGAGAGTGGCGGTTTTTCTAGATATCCAACTGCATGCTAAGATACTCTTTTCTACATCTTACACATGTTATATATGTTTGCCTTCATTTTCTAATGTCATTAGGGGAAAAGACATAGATTTTTATAGGCCTTAACCAAAATTGTTACTCTAAACTTGCCATTAATTTAGAGGACACAATTTTTATTGCATTTCATTGTGCAATATGAAGCCTATGAAATTGATTTAAGTCAATAAGTAACAAAATTTGTAGTTCATTCTAAGTGCAGCATTTAATTGGGCCAGAGAAAAAGAAAGAAAATTACAAAGATCAACCTAAAAGATAAAATTATGGTTCATCTTATTGCCCTGTTTCTTCAAACAGAAGATAGAGACATTAGGGAAAATGGAACATTTTTAATGCAAACATTTATCTTTAAGAATTTCTACATATGTATGCCATTTGGGAGTACTTTTCTTTTTGTAAATCAGTCTGCTTCCATTTTTACTGTCTTTTTTTTTTTTTTTTGAGTTGGAGTCTCACTCTGTCACCCAGACTGGAGTTCAGTGGCTGCTCCCGGCCACTGCAGCCTCGACCTGCTGGGCTTCAGTGATCTTTCCACCTCAGCCTTCCAAGTAGCTGGAACTACAGGCGCATACTACCACACTCGGCTATTCTATTTTTACTTTACAGTGAGTGATAACTTCTGTTACTGATCTTAGGTTGTCTACAAAATAAATATATTATAAATATTTGGATTTTGAAGCAATGATAGCACTGAAGCACAAGAGAATAGCTTTCAAGCCAAGACCAAGAGTGATCATTCAATTGGCCAATGACCATGGTATGGCCAACCTAGCTCCACACTTTTAATGAAGGCATTCTTAGTCTTTGGTGAGGAAAACCATGACCTTAGTATTTAGGAGTCAATCTACTAATTTTAAAATTTGTTTCCTCGGCCATCTTTAGGATTACATTGATAGGTACATTAGTCTATGAAAAGATGAAACTTTAATAAAATTACATATTCATAGAGATAACTTAGCCTTTTGCAAATTGACCAATTAGGTAAGAATCAATTTTGTGGACTCATAGAAGGTATAAAAAGTAGAGTTATCATTTTGCAAAACAATGGTATTTAATTTTGCTGTTTCTGTATCTTTGTTTATTTGTTCATTCCTATAATTGAAAATTGTTTATATATATATCAATATTTTTTATTTTGATATTGTGGGGTACAGTTAAGGATTAGGTATACAAATATGCTTCATTCAGTCATCCTTGTTGATAAGGGGTGTTTCCCAATCCCCAGACAGATATTGAGTACCATTAATCCCACCTCCCTTCCCCCCCATAGTTTCCCACCACTGTCAGTTCTTTTTTATAGTATTACGGTGGATGTTCAAGGTTCGCTATATGAGTGAGAACATGTGATACTCAGATCTTTGTTTCTGTGAGAGGTCACTCAGTCTTATTGACTCTAGTTCCATCCAGGTTGCTGCAAAGTTCATGATTTTGTTCTTTTTTATGGCTGCATAGTAATCCATTGAGTATATGTACCACAATTTTTTAATCCAGTTCTCTTTTCATGGACAGTGTGGTTGATTCCAGGTTCTTGCTATTGTGAACAATGCTGCGGTAAACATACGTGTGCAGGTATCTTTTTTATAGAGTGATTTGAGTTCTTCAGAGTATATTCCCAGTAGGAGGATTGCAGGGTCATATGGAAGCTTGATATTTAGAGCTTTTAGGACTCGTCACACTGTTTTCCACAGAGGTTGCACCAGTTTGCACTCCCACCAACAGTGTAGGAGTATTCCCTTTTCACCACACCCTCTCCAGCAACTGTTATTTTTTGAGTTATTGATAATTGCCATTCTGACTGGAGTTAGATGGTATCTCAGTGTGGTTTTGATTTGCATCTCCCTGATGATTAGTGAGGTTGAACATTTCTTCATGTGTCTGTTGGTTGCTCGGATGTCTTCCTTTGAGAAGTGTCTGTTCATATCTTTTGCCCACTTTATAATGGGGTTTTTTGGTTTTTTTCTTTTCAGCACATTTGAGTTCCTTGTAGATCCAAGATGTTAAGCCTTTGTCGGACCTGGAGTTGGCAAATACTTTTTTCCAGTCTGTGGGCTGTCTCCCTGCTCTCTTGATGGTTTCTTTGGCTTTACAGAAGCTTGTCAGTTTAATGAGGTCCCACTTGTCTATCTTATCTCTTATGGCCTACAGGTTTTGGGTTTTGTTCAGGAATTGGATGCCAGTTCCAATTTCCATAAGGGTGTGTCCCGCATTTTCTAAAGTTCTTATGGTTTGAGGTTTTACATTTAGGTCTCTGATCCATTTAGAGTTAATTTTTGTGTATGGGGACAGATAGGGGTCTTGTTTGAGTCTTCTGCATGTGGTCAGCCAGTTTTCCCAGCACCATTTACTGAATAGGTTTTCCTCTTCCCTGTGATAGGTGGTGGAGGCTTTGTCCAAGATGAGTTGGTTGAGAAATTGAGGTTTAGCTTCTGGAATCTCAATTCTATTCCCTTGGTCTATATGCCTGTTTTTGTACCAATACCAAGCTGTTTTGATTATCGTAGCTTTATAGTAAAGCTTGAAGTCTGGTAATGTGATACTGCCTGCTCTGTTGTTTGTTTTTTTTTTTTTTTTTTTGCTGAGGATTGTTCTGGCTATTCTTGGTCATTTGTGCTTCCATATGAATTCCTGTACTGTTTTTTCTTGTTTTGAGAAGAATGTTGCTGGTAATTTGATGGGTATTGCATTAAATCTGTAGATTACCTTAGGTAAGATGGACATCTTCACAACGTTGATTCTTCCAATCCATGAGCATGGGATATTTTTCCACTTGTTTGTGCCATCTTTGATTTCTTTGAGCAGTGTTTTGTAGTTTTCATTGTAAAGGTTTTTCACATATCTGGTTAGAAGATGCCAAGGTATTTCATTTTTTGTGTGTGTGGCTATTGTGAATGGAATTGTGCTTTTTATTTGGGTTTCTGTTTGTTTATTATTGGTGTAAAGAAATGCAATTGTCTTTTGTACATTTATTTTATATCCTGAGAATTTGGCAAACTCCTTTATCACTGTAAGGAGGTTTTTGACAGATTCTCTTGGGTTTTCAAGGTACACGAACATGTCATCTGCAAAGAGAGATAATTTAACTTCCTCTTTTCCTATTTGGATACCCCGATTACCTTCTTTTGTCTGATTGCTCTAGCCAGGACTTCCAATACTATATTGAACAGGAGGCGTGAGAGTGGGCATCCTTGTCTGGTTCCAGTTTTCAGGGGAAATGGTTCCAATGTTTGTTCATTTAGGAGTATACTGGCTGTGGGTTTCTCGTAGATAGTTTTTACTATTTTGAGATATGTTCCCCATATCCTTAGATGTTCAAGCATTTTTATCAAGAAGGGGTGCTGGATTTTATCAAAAGCTTTTTCTGCATCTAATGATATAATCATGTGGTTTTTGTTTTGATATCTGTTGATGTATTTAATTATATTTATGGTTTTACGAATGTTGAACCAGCCTTGCATCTCAGGGATGCAGCCTACTTGGTCATGATGGATGATTTTTGAGTTGTGTTGTTGAATCCGGTTTGCTAGGATCTTGTGGAGAATTTTAGCATCTATGTTCATCAAAGATATTGACCTGTAGTTGTTGGGTCTTTACCTGACTTGGGTATCAATGTGATGTTAGCATCATAAAATGATTTGGAGAGAATTCCATCTCTCTCAATTGCCTGGAATACTTTCAGTAGGATTTGTATCAGCTCCTCCTTAAATGTCTTGTAGAATTCTGCTGGAAAGCCATCTGGTCCAGGGCTTTTTTTGTAGGTAGTTTTATTTATTTATTTTTTTTTGAGTTGGAGTCTCACTCTGTCACCCAGACTGGAGTGCAGTGGTCACTCCCGGCCACCGCAGCCTCGACCTGCTGGGCAGTCCTTCCACTTCAGCCTTCCAAGTAGCCGGAATTACAGGCATGTGCTACCACACCTGGCTGATTTTTTTTTTGATTTATTGTGGAGATGAGGTCTTGCTGCCCAGGCGGGTCTCGAACTCATGGACTCAGGCATTCCACTCACCTCAGCCTCCCAAAGGCGCAGGATTACAGGCTGAGACACCGAGCCCAGTTGTAGTTTTCTTATTATGTAGTCAATTTCCTTGATTGTTATTGGTCTATTTAGGGTCTCAATTTCTTCTTGTTTCAACCTAGGCAGGTTGTGTGATGTCAGAAAGTCCATTTCCTTAAGGTTTTCAAGTT
Organism: Carlito syrichta; assembly: GCF_000164805.1. Taxonomy (NCBI): domain Eukaryota; kingdom Metazoa; phylum Chordata; class Mammalia; order Primates; family Tarsiidae; genus Carlito; species Carlito syrichta. The sequence continues at coordinate 138,561 of NW_007252873.1, forward strand.
TGTTTCCATACAAGTGTACATAGTAGTCCCTAATGATCTTTTGTATTTCTTCAGGGTCAGATACGACTTCACCTTTTGTGTTTCTGAATGTGTTTATTTGGCTTTTTCTCTCTTTTTCTTGGTCAATCTAGCTAGGGGACCATCGATCTTGTTTATCCTTTCGAAGAACCAGCTTTTTGTTCCATTAATTTTTTTGTATTATCTTTTTGTCTTCTATGTCCTGGATTGGGGCTTTTATTTTGGTGACCTGGGTTCTTCTGCTGAAATTAGGGTTTTTGTGGTCTTGCTTTTCCAGCTTTCTTAGGTGGCTTGTTAGGTTATTAATTTGTGATCCTTTCATTTTCTTAATGTGTGCTTGTAGGGATATAAATTCCCCTCTTACTACAGTTTTCATAGCATCCCAGAGATTTTGATAAGATGTTTCTTCATTTTCATTTGTTTCCAGGTACCTTTTAATCTCCGTTTTGATTTCATCGTTGACCCAGGAGTTGTTTAGTATCATGCTGTTTAGTGTCCATGTCTTTGTGGGTTTTGGGGGGACCTTGTTGGTGTTAATGTTTATTTTTATTCCATTGTGGTCCAAGTAGGTACATGGTAAAATTTCGGTCCTTTTATATTTGCTTATGCTTGATTTATGGCCAAGTGTGTGGTCAATCTTAGAGTACGTTCCATGTGGTGATGAGTAGAATGTATATTCTGTGGTCTTTGGATGGAGTGTTCTGTAGGTATTAATTAAGTCCATTTGGACAAGAGTCACATTGAGGTTTCGGATCTCGTTGCTGATTTTTTTGTCTTGATGATCTGTCTAGGGTTGTGAGTGGTGTATTGAAGTCCCCAGCTATGTTGTTGCTGGAGTTGATATCTTTTTTTAGTTTACCTAGAAGCTGCTTTATGAAAGTTGGTGCTCCTATGTTTGGTACATATATGTTTAGGATGGATATTTCTTGTTGATTTGTTTGGTGCATATATGTTTAGGATGGATATTTCTTGTTGATGGATTGAATTTTGTATCATTATGTAGTGGCCTTCTGTATCTTTTTTGATTTTTGATAGCTTAAAGGGTATTTTGTCTGAGATTAAGATTGCAACTCCTCCTTTCTTTTGTGTTCCGCTAGCCTGAAAATTTGTTTCCCATCCTCTTACTTTGAGTCTGTGAGTTTCCTTTCTAGTGAGGTGAGTCTCTTGAAGGCAATAAATTGTTGCTTGGTGATATTTTATCCATTTTGCTATTCTATGTCTTTTCAGTGGTGCATTCAGTCCGTTCACATTCAAGGTAATTATTGAAATGTGAGAGTTGATCCCTATCATAATGTTCTTACAGAATTGTTGTTCTTTCTGTTTGTGTGTTGACTTTCTTTTGGTTCTGGAGTTGGTTCATGTGTGTTTTTAATCTTTTGCCTGTACTCTTGTGAAGAACGTTGTTGTTCTTTTTTCCTTTTCTTCTGTGTTCAATAGTTTCTTAAGTGTTTCTTATAGAGGTGACTTGATGGCAGCGTAGGTTCTTAGGGATTGGATATCTGGGAAAGATTTCAATTCTCCCTCACTGATGAAGCTTAACTTGGCTGGGTAGGTTATTCTTGGTTGAAATTGTTTATCCTTTCAGAACTTTGAAGATAGGGCTCCAAGCTCTCCTAGCCTGGAGGGTTTTTGTAGATAAATCTGCTGCTATTCTAATTGGTCTTCCCTGGTAGGTAGCCTGACCTTTTTCTCTTGCTGTCTTCAGGATTTTTTCTTTTATGCCTACTTTGTTTAGGTGAATTATTATGTGTCTGGGAGTTGGTATTCTCCTTTTTTGTCTTGCAGAGGTTCTCTGAATCTCTTGTGTTTGAATTTTTGCATCACTGAAGAGATGAGTGAAGTTTTCTTGAATGATTTCATGAAATGTTTGTTCCAGTGTGACCTGTTTTTCTCTCTCTGCTTCAGGAAGGCCAATTACTCTTAGGTTCGGTCTCTTGAAGTAAGAATTCATTTCTTGAAGGTTTTGTTCAGTCTTTTTGAGCTTCTTTTCTATGTTTTTGACAGTTTGGGTTAGTTCTATGTTTTGGTCTTCGTGCTCTGAGATTCTTTCTTCTGCTTGGCTAATTCTGCTTTCCATGCTTATTAGTTTGTTATTTATTTCCATCACAGTATTCTTTACCGCTGTTATATCTGACATCAGCTCCTTCCTGTTTTCCTCTTGTCTCTCCTCAATTTTTTTATTCTCTTTATTAATGTCTTGATGTCTGAGTTTGTTTCATGTGACCAGTCATTCTGGGGGCTCTTCATTGTTTGTGTTTCGAAGTCTGTTTTCTCAGTTTCTGACCTCCCAGGGGTCTGTGTGAGACCTATATTCTTTTTTTGGTTTTTCTTCATTTGTGCAGGTTTTTTTTGTTATTGTTTGTTTGTTTGTTTTCCCCCTTCCTTACTTTTTCCTTTCCTCCATGTCACTGTCTTCTTTAATTCTGTTACTCAGCGGTGGAGGGTTGTTTTTACTTCTGTTTGTTCAATCTCCTATTCTTCTTTATTTATGTCCTCTTACTTTGTTCAATCTGGAGTTGCACTGTAGGTTGGGGGTGGTCCTTTTTGCAGTTTTGAGACTTACTTAAGGGTGAGCTGTCATTCAAAATCTGTCTGTAGGTCCTGGTATCTGCTGACAGGTGTATGAATAATCTGAAACCCACTTACCACTGCTTTGGAACTCGTCCATGCAGTGGGATTGTAGGCTTACTCCCTGAAATAAAATGTGGTTAACAGAGGGAAGAGAACCGAGCAGGCAGTGGGGGGAAGAAGGGGGTAGAGAGAGAGGAATAAGGGTGAAAACAGATTAGTGTACCAGCAAATGGAGAGAGAGAGATAAGAATTGAAACATAAAAACAATAGACCACGCCAGAAACTAACCAACTCCTATACAAAAAAACTAAAACATACAATGTTGCTAACATACAAGCTTACCAACTCCTTATTGGTGTGCTAGTCCTCTATACAAAGATATGGCTTACAGAGAGAAGAAAAGAAAAGAAGGGATAAGAAGGAGAAAAAAAAGGGGGGGGACAAAACAGAAGGAACAGAATCAAGTCAGTAGACTAACAGAACCAATCAAGCACACTCTGAGACTTTTTAAGTCGAATGTCCTTTCAGCTCTAATTTCAAGCTGTCTTTTCAGGCTGGTAAGTTTGTTCACAGAGCCAGGCTCGGTGCCTCAACCTGTAATCCCACACTTTGGCAAGCTGAGGTGAGTGAATTGCCTGAGCCCACGGGTTCGAGACCCACCTGGGCAACTTGGCGAGACCTCATCTCTAGAATAAATTAAAAAATCAGCCAGGCATGGTAGTGTATGCCTGTAATTCTGGCTACTCAGAAAGCTGAGGCGGAAGGATTGCCACAGCCCAGCAGATCGAGGCTGCAGTGGCCGGCATTGGCCACTACACTCCAGTCTGGGTGAGAGTGAGATTCCAACTCAAAAAAAAAAGGTTTTTTCACAGTTAGGATCAGTTGCCCCTGGCCTGCTGTGAAGGGCAGTTCAGATCATCACTCAGTCCACCACTGCCTGGTTCACCACTCAGATCTGGCCTGTATCTGTCAGGCTTCCATTTTTCCCCTTTCGGTGTTGTTACCTTGAATCACCAGCAGGTCATGTTATCCCTTGCTCCAGATGGTCTTTATCTCAGCTGCTTGTCTGGCCCTAAGGAGAGGGAGATGTTGCCTTAAGGCACACGGGAGGAGACCCACAGCCTGGCAGGATGTCCCGGTGGTAGCAGCCTTCAGCAGATCTTGCTCGCAGGGTCTTCAAGGTCTGAAGTTGTGGATCGCCTCAGGCATGGGCCCTGTGATATGCAATGGCTGCCTTGGCGGTGGCGGCTGCACTGACGGTGCGATGTGGAATGACTACTTTGGTGGCGGTGGCAGCAGAAGCAGCAGTGGTGGCAGCTCGCCTCAGGCACTGGCGATGCGATGTGGAATGGCTGCCGGCTATGGCAGCAGTGGCGGTAGCAGCAGCCACAGTAGCGGCCCAGACCACGGTGATGCCTCAGCGAAGTCTACGGCCGAGCTCTGTGTGAAGAGCAGGCTGCCGACGATGGGATCTGCAGCCTCTGGGGAGAGAACCAGAGTCTCTTTGTGATCTCCTCGGTGGAGTGTCTCACAGACCAAACTGCCCCGTTACCATCTTGCCGGAAGTCTCAAAATTTATTTTTTAAAGTGAAAACATGTTAAAGACTTTCTAAAAGAGAAAGCGAGAGTTGCTTTGTGTATTTTTCACTTTGTTATTACTTATGTGATAAATCACTGTCACATCCTGGGAGTCATTATTTAAAAAATACAAAGTTAATATAAATTTAAACACAAAACAATACAAGAGTACATACTGTCTATTTATATGAAGTACAAAGACAATATGTTAGAAGTAGGATATCAGCTATCTTTAGGAAGTTGGAGGGTATAATGATTGAAAAAGTGTTACAGGAAGTTTTTGGTTTCTGGAAATATTCTTTATTTGCTTAATTTTCATTCTGGTTGCATGGTATGCTAATTTTTTTTAAATGTAGTGAGCTATACACTTCAATATGACTTTTTTTCTACATGAATGTTACATTGTATTAAAAAGTTTAAAAAAGAAAAAAGGAAAAATGGTAAAGTAAATTTTTCTAAGTTTTCTTTTTTTTTTTTGAGTTGGAGTCTTGGAGTCTCACTCTGTCACCCAGGCTGGAGTGCAGTGGCCGCTCCTGGCCACTGCAACCTCGACCTGCTGGGCTCCGATCCTTCCACCTCAGCCTTCCAGTAGCCAGAATTACAGGCATGTGCTACCACGCCCGGCTGATTTTTTAATTTATTGTAGAGATGAAGTCTCCCCAAGTTGCCCAGGCAGGTCTCGAACCCACGAGCTTAGGCAATCCCCTCACCTCAGCCTCCCAAGGTGTGGGATTACAGGCTGAGCCACCGAGTCTGGCTATTTTTCTATGTTTTCAAAAAAATTTTAAATTATTACAAAAGTCTGCTATTCTGTGAAGGTTACCTTTCTATAACAGGATACCCGCCATAAGTCATATACTTTTAGGTGACTTGGAGACATCATTTTGAGTAATTATGAATGTACTCTTCAGTAACATATTTCTATTTGCTTTTTTACAACTTTTTGTTCTCTGTCTATGCTCAGTCTTGGGACAGTTATTATGTATGGTTTCCAATAATCTTCTCATCTGTACTTCTTATTTTATCTTAATTTGCTACAGGCTAGAGAAGAAACAGATAATCAAGTTTATCAAATCCTTGATAAAGTTGATTGCTTGTTACTGTCAAGTTTTGCAGTAAAGCCCAGAAAAGATGAAAATGACTGCATTTGAAAGTTTAAGATTGTTCGAAATCTGACCTTTAGTCAAATGAGGCAGTTCTATACCAAGCTTCAAAGAGCATTAGCCACAGAAATGACCTCAGAAAAGACCTCAGAAGGCCTCTTTAGTGACCTTCCTCATGTACAGAGAATATTTTGGCAGGATTCTTAAAAGACTTTGTTGATGTTGTGGTGGTGGTGGTGGTCTCTTTTTTGAATATTTTTTAAAAGTTTCTAAATCAATTTGTTGCCAACCTAGATATTCAATTGCAGAATATTCATTGTTAACACTATTATTTATTATTTTTTAAGCTTATATCTACCTACCCCCTACAATTTCTATTCAGTAGTCCTAAGACTTTTGATTTAAAAAAAATAGAATAGGTCTTCACCAGTGGTTGTCAGCATTGATTTTGCATCAGTCATCTGGGAGCTTCATGCTAACACAGAGGTGCAGATTCTGTCCTGAGAGAATCAGTAGATCTGGAATGGCCTGAGGCCTCAGTATTTTTGTAGTTCTGATGGTTGACATGGCTGCCCAGCCAGGTTTAAGAAATGTGCCTACGTTTTCTTCTCCATGACAACCCTTTCTTTTCATTATTGGAACATGATCTTCTTGTTCTCTCTCCAAGACACATAGCTCTGGTTTCCTCAACTGTTTATGGGCTTGTTTTATACATCCCTTATCACTCTGGTCACCATTTCTGCGCTGAACTTTCTTACTGCATCGCTTGAATGTGGCAACTAACTGTGGAACTCCAAGCTGCAGATGTGATCTTACATGAGTGAATTCAAACTTTTTCCTCTTATTGTCTAGATTCTAGGCTTATATTGCTGCAGTCTAGTGATATGTTAACTTTTTAAATAGTCAAATTGTAGTGTTGTCTTTCTGAAGATATAGCCAATATAAATCCAAGAACTTTTTTGCGTGAATTTTCCTTCCTGCCTCTCTGTCTGCCAGCATTGTCTCCTTCTGTCAGTAATTGCAGTGTGACTTGGGGCTTGGCCTTAGAAATCTACTGGGAAACAAGACAGACACAGTTCCTGCCTTACCAGAGTTGGAAGTCAGACAAGCAAAGCCACAATTATATCTTTAGGCTAGTTCCCACCTATGCTGTACTGGTATAGTTGATTTATGAATACCTCTAACTTGAGCCAGAAAGGATTTAACTCTGTGCACAGAATTCTGGAAGGTGTGTAATTTAACTCATCTTGCTCATGTGGAGTGCCAGAATTTTGCCTGTTAGCAGGGTAGGTTCTTATATCTGTATGTAACAACACCTGTAAGTCAGGACTTTGTGGATATGGCATGAGGATTTGATGTGAAAGACTGTGTTTTGGTTATGTTGTGAGATCTATAACATTATTATTATATCTTTTATTATAGAACTTTATATTCTCCAATCAAAGTGATGGAGATAACCATTTCTCTTCTGGTTCTTCCAAATCCTCTTTCCTTTGCTCTCTTCCCCTTACAATTGTAATGAGGTATCTGAACCATGATTCAGCATATATAACTATTCTCAGTGAGTCCTTACTCATGCAGCTGCTTAAAGAATCATTTTGTAGTACTCAGCTTTGCTTTTCTTCCAAACTTGGGTTGTCTGTTTGGCCAGTAGAAAAAACTACAAGCTGCCGCTGCTGCTCTTTGTTTTTAGGTCTTGAAGACTATTTTTTGTGTTCCCTTTGCTGACCCTCTCTGTTGTATGTGTTCCTGCAATTGGGTGAGTTTTAAAAGTTCCCTTTGAATGCCAGGAGTTACTTGTTCAATAGCATCCCAAAGCTAGGTGATTCATGGAACTCTGACATTCCTGCGGGGGCCTTGTGAAATGCTTCTTGGCAGTAGGAATGCTGGGACCTCTCTGCCTAACCCCCTGATAGTCATTGTTTGGTGTGCTATGTGTATATTATTCCTGATCCGTTTCTTCTTGTTGATTTGGGGCTAGAATTACAAGTCTGTCAAGATCATTTTGAATCTCCATTCTGTCATCTGTCTCAGTTTTAAATGATCTGAAAATTTCATAGTCATGGCTGCTTCAGTGTCATGTAAATGTTAAATCAAGACAATGACAGTTTCAGATTTAAAAATAGAGAATTGAGAACACAACTAGATACCTATAAGTGAATATCAATCAACTCACTAGTACGTTCTATTTTCTGGTGGTCATTTGACTAGCCAACATGTTTTTGTTGTTATTGTTAACATTTTATATTATAAATGTTTTTAACATTTTAGATTTCATTATAAAATATATAATGAAAAATTGCTCCAAACAAAAACATACAATTTAATACATCATCACAAAGTAAATTGCATTATTTCTACCCATGTCAGAAGCCAGAAACTCTTTTCCTGATGCTACACAAGCATTAACCTCTTCTTTCTCCCTAGATTTGTTATCACTCTTTAAAAGTCACTCTTTTGCTTTATATTAGACTGATGCATAAATTCGTAGCAGTTTTCACTTGCCCATGGAATACCGATGTTGCACAATGGTTGACTGGATCATCACATTTGCCAATTCTTGGGTTAACTCTTCTGTGGAACAGTGTGGATTAAAACATTTAAATGGCCTTCATCAAAGCCTGATGATCTTCCTGAATGTGGAGAATCACTCAGGTCAAAGTGGCTCTCATTAAAATGACAAAATCATTTTCTTGCCATGCTACAAATGTTTCAAGCTACCTCCACTGTCTTACTCCTTTGTTAAGCTCAAACAGATGAATATGTTGGAAGTGTTCATTTTTTCCACTTAACAGTCCATCTCACTTGTATACCTAATCCTGAATTGTACCCCACATCTTTAAAAGGTTAAAAAAAATCCATCTTCTTTAGCCCACAAATTGCACTCACTTTCTTCAAATCTGCAAAATGCAAGGTGTGTGCCCAAGTACCAAACTGTCATTCCAAATGACATAACAAACAATAAACTCCTAACACCACAGTGTTGCCATGCCAAAAATAATGGTATGAACTTATGCATCCACTAATAGTTTTTGCCCCTAAGTGAAAGAGTTAAATTTTGCTTGCTTTTTGAAGTTTATATAAATAAAACCACATTATCTTGCATTTTCAATATTTCTTGTAGTGTCTTTTGATGATCAGAAGTTCTTAATTTTAATATGATTTAATTAATCATTTTTTTCTTCTATAGGTAACATTCTTTCCTCACTCAGATCATGGAGATAATCTCCTACTTTACATTTTAGAAATTTTATCTTTTACATGTAGATTTTCAGTGAATCTAAAATTGATTTTTTTTTAATGAGATAAAGTAGAGAACCAAGATTCATTTTTATCACTATGGAGATGCAGTATCCCCAGAACTGTTAGTAGAGAAGCTATGGTTTCCCACAGCTTTGTAGTTACTCTTTGTTGTACCTAAGTATTCATGTGATTGCTTCTGATTTCTCTAATCTAGTCTACTTGTCTACTTACATTTGTCAAAACTCACAGTGTCTTAGGTAATGTAACGATACTTGAGACAACAAAGTCACACACATTTTTTAATTAGGTTTTTAAAACAATAGTATTTTTAAAATATACAGAAACAGATACACAAAGCTTTGGTTGGGTGTTTTTTTAGCATATATTTTCCTAAACTTTGTTTTTATTTCTTTCATGTGTATAGAAATACAATTGATTTTGTGGTACTTCACTGGACGGCCTTACAAAGTTCACTTATCTATTCCAATAACTATTTTTTGCTGATTCTTTTTTAAATGTTTGTATTTTAAAATATTTAATTAATACAACCTTTTTTCCTTGACTGCTAATATTTTGCTTAGTATTTTTGCATCTAAGTCAACGAGTAAGAATAGTTAGTAATTTTCTTTGTACTGCCTTGTCAGGTTTTAGAATCAAGGTAATACTGACCTTACAAAATAAGTTACACAATATTCTCTATTTTTTCAACTGTTAAGATTAATTTTATTCTGTTTGGTACAATTCATTAGTGAAATTAGTGAAGACATTTTAAGTGTTTTGTTTGTGAAAGCATATTTAGTAAAAAAGTCATTCTTTCAAATATATAGAATCATTTGAATTTTCTATTTCCCTCTATTTCAGTTTTAGTGTATTTTATATTTCAGTAATGTGCCAATTACCTATAAATAATCAAAGTTTGCATAAAAGTTCATAAATTTTTCTTATATTTTCAATAGTGATGTCTTTTTTATATTTTAAAATATTTTAATTCCCATTTTAATTTGTTTGTATGACCCATTGATAAGCTGCTTTTGGTTTCCACGAAACAAAGGAACATATTTTGAGTTAACTTTAAGATTGATCTCTAGCTTAGTTTTATTGCATTCAGTTTGATTTCAAGTTTTAGAAATGTGTTGACAAGAAATTTAATTAATAGACATTAAATTAACATAATTGACTGATACATATTAATAGATAAATTTGTTAAGGCTTCTTTTATTGTGGCCTGTATTATAGCCAGGCATATTGTTTTTCCACATTCATGCGCTATTTTAAGAAAAATTTTTTTGCCGTATTAGACTTAGTTATGTATGAATGCCTATTGTTTATTTATTTATTTTTGTTTAATATTTTATTTTAGAGTTGTGGGGTACAAGTGAGTATTTACCATATAAGTAAGTGGCATGCAAGTGAAGCTTGGGCTTCTACTGGCCCCATCCTTGATATTGGACCTAGTACCCACTGTGTTGCCATATGCCCCTGCCCCTCTTCCCTCCCTTTTTCCACTAGCAGTGTCTGGTATCTGCCCATCCCATCCTTGTGGTCATGTGACCAGTGGTCAGGACCCACTGATGAGTGAGAACATACAAAATTTAGCTCTTTGTTTCTGTGATAGTTCACTTAGTATAATGGTCTCCAGCTGCATCCATATTGCTGCAAAGGCCATTATTTTGTTCCTCTTTATGACTGCATAGTATTCCAGTGTGTATATGTACCACATTTTCTTAATCCAGTCCACTTTCAGTGGGCATCTGGGTTGGTTCCATGCTTTTGCTATTGTGAATAGTGTTGCAATGAACATATGTGTGCTGGTTTTTTTTTTTTTTTTTTTTTTTTTTGGTAAAGTGATTTATGTTTCTTTGGGTATATTCCCAGAAGAAGGATTGTTGGATTGTATGGAAGCTCAGTTTTTAGTCCTTTGAGAAATTGTCACACTGCTTTCCATAGTGGTTGAAATAGCTTATATTTCCACCAACAGTGTAGAAGTGTTCCCTTTTTCTCCACAGCCAAACCGGCACCTGTTGTTTTTTGACTTTTTAATGCTAGCCATCCTTACCAGTGTTAGGTGGTATCTCACTGTAGTTTTGATTCACATTTCTATGATAATTAGTGAGGCTGAGCATCTTTTCATGTTTATTGACTGCTTGATTATCTTCCTTTGAGAAGCGTTTGTTCATATCTTTTGCCTACTTTTTAATTTTTTCTTTTCCTGACAATTCATTTAAGTTTCTTGCAGATCTTGAATGTCTGGTCCTTGTCAGATGCATAAGTTGCAAATATTTTTAGCCTAGCATTCCCTTTTTTCTGCAGTCGCACCAGCACATGTTGTTTTTTGACTTTTTAATGATAGGCATCCTTACTGGTGTTAGGTGGTATCTCACTGTAGTTTTGACTTATATTTCTGTGATAATTAGTGAGGCTGAACTTTCTTTCAAAGGTTTGTTGGCTGCTTGAATGTCTTCCTTTGAGAAGGGCTTGTTCATGTCCTTTGCCCACTTTTTAATGGTTTTTTTTTGTTGTTATTGTTGTTCTGTCAATTCATTTGAGTTCCTTGTAGATCCTGGATGTTAGTCCTTTGTCAGATATATAACTTGCAAATAGTTTTAGTCTATTGCATGGGTTATCTCTTTACTCTCTTGATGGTTTCTTTTGCTGTGCAAAAACTTTCCAGTTTGTAAGGTCCTACCAATCAACCTTAGCTTTTGTTGCATTTGCTTTTTAGGACTTGACCATGAATTTATTGCCTACTCCAATTTCCAGAAGGGTGTTCTCTAAGTTTTTCTCTAAGATTCTTATACTTTAAGGTTTTACATTTAAGTCCTTAGTCCATTTTGTGTCAATTTTTGTATATGGTGACTGGCAGAGGTCCAGTTTCATTCTTCTGCATGTGGCAAGTCAGTGTCCCCAGCATCCTTTACTAAATATGGTTGCCTTTCCCCAGTGTTTGCTCTTGAAGGCTTTGTTGAAGTGAGTTGGTTGAAAGACCATGGTTTTATTTCTGAATTCTCTGTCCCGTTCCATTGGTCCATGTGTTTATTAGTGGACCAATACCATGTTTGGTTGCTGTCTTGGTTACTGTAACCTTGTAATAAAGTCTAAAGTCTGTAAGTGTGATGCCTCCAGCTTTGCTCCTTTTTCTGAGGATTGCTTTATCTATTTGGGTTCTTTTTTGCTTCCATATGAATTTCTGTATAGTCTCTTCTAGGTCTGTGAAAAATGTTGCTGGCAATTGGATAGGGATTGCACTGAATCTGTAGGTTGCATTGGGTAGGGTGGATATCTTGATGATATCGATTCTTCCAGTCCATAAGCATGGGATGTTTTTCCATTTGTTTGTGTCCTTGATTTTTTTGGACAGTGTTTCTCATTGTAAAGTTCTTTCATTTCTTTGGTTAGGTGGATGACAAGTATTTCATTTTATTTTTGGCTATTGGGAATGAAATTGTGTTTTTTATTTGGTTTTCAACATGCTCGTTGTTGGTATATAGAAATACAGCTATGTCTTATGCAGTTATACTGAGACTTTATGGAAGTAGTTTATCAGTGCAAGTAGGTTTTGACAGACTCTCTAGGGTTTTCTAGGTATAGATTCATATCATATGTAAAAAGAGCTTTTTGACTTCCTCTTTTCCTATTTGGATACTCCTGATTTCCTTCTCCTGCCTGATTGATTTGGCTAGGACTTCCAGTACTATGTTTAATAGGCAGGGTGAGGGTGGGTATTCTTGTTTTGTTCCAGTTCTTAGGAGGAATTATTCTAGCTTCTGCCCATTAAGTACAATGTTAGCCACAGGTTAGTCATAGATGGTGCTCATTGTTTTGAGCAATATTCCTTTAAATGCCTCAGTGTTTGAGACTTTTTACCAAGAAGGGATGCTAAATTTTATTGAATGTCTTTTCTGTGTCTAATGAGATAATTATGTGGTTCTTGATTTTACACCTGTTTATGTGATGACTTATGTTTATAGACTTACAAATACTGAACCAGTCCTGCATTCCTGGAATGAAGCCCACCTGGTCATGATAGATGATCCTTGAAATCTGTTATTGGATACAATTTCCTAGAATCTTGTTGAGAATGTTTGCTTCTATGTTCATTAGGGAAATTGGCCTGTAGATTTCTTTCCTTGTTGGATCATTGCTAATTTGGGGTAGCAGAATGACATTCACTTCATAGAATGAGCTAAGAAGAATTCCTTTCTTTTTAATTGCCTGGAATACTTTCATTATGATTAGTATCAGCTGTTCTTTTGCATGTCTTGTAGATTTCAGCTAAGCAACCATCTGGCTCATTGTTTTTTGTGTGTGTGTGGGAAAATTTTTTACAACTGAGTCCATTTCTCACATTGTTATTGGTCTATTAGGGTTTCAATTTCTTCCTATTTCAACCTTGGGAATTTATGTGATGCCAAGAATTTCCCAATTTCCTCTAGATTTTCTAGTTTATTTGCATACAGATGTTCACAGTAATCTCTGATAAGCTATTGAATTTATTCAGAGTCAGTTTTGACATGGCCCTTTTCATTTCTAATTGTGTTTATTTAGACTTTCCATATCTTTTCTTTTTTCTTTCTTTTCTTAATTTATCCTTTAAAAGATAATCTTTATCTTGTTGATCCTTTCATTTTTGGGGAGGGGGTCTATTTTATTCAATTGTGACTTTAATTTAGCAATTTAAATTTAATTTAGGATTTAATTGTTCTTGCCTTTCCAAATCCCGCAGGTGTGACATTAGGCTGCTTACTTGAGATTTCTGTTTTTTCTTGATATGTGCGTGTAACACCATAGACTTCCCTCTCAGCACTGTTTTCATAGTATTCCATAAATTTTGATATGTTGTGTCTTTGTTTTCATTTGTTTCCAGGAATATTTTTATTTCTGCCTTGATTTCTCTGTTAACCCAATAGTCATTCAGAAGCATGCTGTTTAATTTCCATGTATTTGTGTATTTGGGGGGATTCTTCTTAGTAATACTTATTTTTGTTCCAATGTTGTCTGAGAAGATATTTGGTATTAATTCCAACCTTTTGAAATTTGTTTACACCTGATTTATGCCTAAGAATGTGCTCAGTCTTGGAGTATGCTCCACGTGCTGATGAGCAGCCACTTTGTGGCTGTTGGGTGAAATGTTCTATAGATGACTATTGGGTCCAATTGGTTGAGTGTAGAGTTAAGATTCTGGATCTCCTTGTTGGTTTTTTGTCTCAGTAATCTGTCTAGGTTGGTTAGTGGGGCATTAAATTCACCATTTATAATTGTATGAGTGTCTGTGTCCTCTGTTAGTTTAAGTAGCAATTGTTTTATAAATCTGAGCGCTCCTGTGCTGTGTGCATAAATATTTAAGATGGATATTCCTTGCTGGCATATTGAGCCTACATAATTATACAGTATTCTCCCATGTCCTTTTTACCTTTTATTCGCTTGAAGTTTGTTTTGTCTGTGATAAGAATAACTATCTCTTCTCTCTTTTGGTTTCCACTTACCTTGAATATTTTTTCCAGCCCCTTATCTTGAGACTGTGGGTGCCCTTTGTAGTGAGATCAATTTCTTGAAGGAAGCATAACACTGAATCATGTTTCTTTATCCAGTTTGCCACTCTATACTTTTTGAGTGATATATTCAGTCCATTCTTGTTCAAGTTAATTATTGATATATGAGGGTTTATCTCTGACATAATGCTCTTAAGAGGTTGTTTTTTTTCTTTTTAGGTTTTGTGGTTGATCTAGACGGTCTGTTAACTCTGTGCTTGCCTGTGCTTTTGCAATGGATAGAACTGCTCATTCATTTCTGTGCTAAGAACTATCTTAAGCATCTCCTGAAGGGCTAGTGACAAGATGGCATATTCTCTGAGGGGTTGAATATCTGGGAAGGATTTTAATTCTCCATTAATGAAGCTTAGACTGGTGAAGTAGGAAATTCTTGGTTGGAATTTCTATCTTTAAAAACATTAAAGATGAGAACCCAGTCACTTCTGACTTGAAGGGTTTCTGGTGAGATATATGCTGCAATCTGATGCGTCATCCCTAGTTAGATTGTCTATCCCTTCTCTCTAGCTGTCTTTAGAATTTTTTCTTTCATCTTTACCTTGTGGAGAGAGATTATTGTGTTTATTTGGGTTAGTCTTCTCATGTAATAACTTTCGGGGGTGCTCTAGGTCTCTTGTGTTTGGATGGTCACCTACCAACTGGGATGGGGGAAATTTTCTTGGATGACATCTTGGAAGGTTTGTTCCAGGGTGTGCTCAGTTTTCCCTTCTGTCACAGGGATGCTAATCAACCATAGATGTGGTCTCTTTACATAATTCCAAACCTCTTGTAGGCTTTCTTAATTCTTCTTGAGTCTTTTCTCTTTGTTTTTGTCAGACTTGGTTAGTTCAACATTTTCATCCTCAAGCTCTGAGAGTCTTTTTTTCTGCCTGGTCAATTCTGCTGCCTAGGCTTGTCATTATGCTTTGAAATCCCAAGAAGAAATTCTCTATTTTCAGGATTTCAGATTAGACCTTTCTTTTATTGGCCTGCTCAACTTTTATTTCCTACACAGCTTTAGTTGCCTGAGTGATATGTGCTTTCATCTTCTCGTGGTTTTCTTTGACTATTTTTGCCATCTGTAGCCTGAATTCTATGTCTGTCATCAGGGACAAGTCATTCAGGATGGGTTCTAGTGGTTGGGGTTTGGGAGGACCTATTGTGGGTGATGTCTCATTAAGGCTTTGGGGATTATTGGGGTTTTTTTGGGGGGGGTGGACTGGTTCTTTATCATCTCTTCTCTTTTTATTATTTGTTTTGTTTTATTGTTTTGTAGTAAGACACAGTTACTTCTTCCCATTGAAGTGGTAGTTTGTAAGGGTTCAATCACTGGGTATGCTGCTCTTCCAGATCTAGCTATCCTAAGCCCTTTCTGCCATACAAAAGAGTTCTCACATAGAAAGATGGGCCACCAGAATGGAAGGCACCTTCACTTCACTCCGTCACCTCCGTCAACACATTTCTTACTAGGTAGTGCTCAAAGTGACTTTCTGCCACAAAGTTTTTCTCTTGACTGGGTAGGCAAACTGTTCTGATCCCCAGTTGCATGCTTTATGTGGGAATTAAAAGGGACAAATGACCCACTGGCTGCTGTGGCAGCACTGTCAGAATGACAGTGTTGTCTGTTGCCCAGAAGTGTTCCTGAGAGGAGACAGGTATACATCTTAACTCTCCCTCCCCTGCTAGAGGCTGATCTTCATTCAGAATTCAAAAACAGAAGAATCTGCCATATCTTGCTTCAAACTGGCACAACCACAGTGGAAACTGCCCTTGAGGGAAATGAAGCTGATAGGTACTCTTTTCTAGTCTGAGTACTAGCCACCAAGCACTGTCCATGGGGTATGAGCTCTCAGCGTTTGATTGGCTGTAGGTGGTAGCAACTTGGATAGGTTTCCAGCTCCACGTGGGCTCCGGCAGCACACTGCTTTGTCATATCCAGACTACCTCCTGAATGGGACTGTAGTCCTGTGAGGCTTGGAGGGACAGGGAAGAGGGCTGTTGTAGATCATGTCAGTAGCGTTCACTCCTTCTCACATGTATAACAGGACTGCAATTCCAATGCAAGTCCGGTGCCTGGTGAAGATATGGTCTTCTGTCTTTAAAGCTGGCTGCCCACTCTCTCTCCTCCTCACTCACTGTGTGTTCCAAGAGTTCTCTGCCATCTCAGCCTGCTCTGTCTCAGCCTGTTCAAGCTGCTGGAGGTCACTGCCTGCTGGGACTCCCCTCCTTGGTCTGCTTTCCAAAAGAAGTGCCAGTCCACTACTACTAGGTGACCATGTTGGATTGTTCCCCTATTAATCAAATTTGTTGTCAAGAACATTGTCAAATTTACATTCTAAATATTTTATTTACTGAATTGATAATTATAGAAATAGGTGTGTTAAAAACTTTCCACTGTGATTACAGACTTGTTTATTTCTCCTTATGCTTCTTTTAATTTTTGTTTTATATATTTTGAAGCTGGTTATTATTCCACATACATTAGAATTTATTTTTCAGGTGAATCAAACTTTTATCATTATGAAAGCATCATTATATCTAATAATATTTTTCTTTCTTAAAGTTTACTTGGTTTGATATATTAGTACAGTGCCACAAGATTTCTTCTGATTAGTATTTCCACGATTTTTTTCTAGTCATCTACTTCAGCCTTTCTATATGCTTAATTTATTGACATGATTCTTTTAGTTTTCAATTGAGCAATCTGTGTCAATTAATTGTAGAACTAAGTTCATTTATATTTAATGTGATTACTGTTCCATGCCCTTTATTTTTTGTTCTTTCTTTATTTCAATCACTTTTGAAGGGTATAAATAGTTACTGGTTTCATGGATGCATGATATAGTGACAACAAAGTCTGGGCTTTAAGTGTAGCCACTACACTTACCTCCACCCCTTTTCATCCTCCCCCTTCTGCATCTCCAATGTCAATTATATCATTACCAGTGTCATTGCAGATGGCACCACTACTATAGTTTAACGTCTATTCAAAATGAGAACATGCAGTGTTTGGTTTTCTGTTCCTATGTTAGTTTATTTAGGATGATGCTCTCCAATTCCATCCAAATTTTTACAAAAGACATTATTTCATTCTTTTTGATGACTGAATAGTATTCCATAGTATATATGTGTAATAATATAATATAATATAATATGAAATAAAATATTTTAATTATCCACTGATCAGCTGATGGACTTTTAGGCTGATTTCACATCTTTACAATTATGAATTGTGCTGTGATGAATATGCTAGTGCCAGTGTCTCTTTGTATAATGACCTCAGCTTTTTTGGATAGATACCAAGTAGTGGCATTGCCAGATCAAATGGTAAATCTACTTTTAGTTCTTTGAGAACTCTTCATACTGATTTCTATAGATATCATGCTAACTCCCTAGCAACAGTGTATAAGTGCTCTCTTTTCACTGCATCTGTGATGGCATGTATTGTTTTTTTGATTTTTAAAATAATGATCATTCTGACTGGTGTAAAGTCGTATCTCATTGTGTTTTAATTTACATTTTCCTGATGATTAGTGATAGTGAACATTTTTCATATGTTTTTTGGCCATTTGTATATCTTTTTTTGAGAGATGTCTGTTCATGCCATTTTTCCACTTATTAATGATGTCATTTTCTTTTTCTTGCTTATTTGTTTGAGTTCGTTATGAATTCTGGATAGTATGCCATTGTCAGATGTATAGTTTGTAAATATCTTCTCCCATTATGTAGGTTACCTGTTCATTTTGTTGATTATTTCTTTTGTTGTGCAGAAACTTTTTAGTTTAATTAATCCCCGCTTGTTTATTTTTGGTTTTGGTGCATTTGTTTTTGGGGTTTTATCCATAAATTCTTTACCTAGGCCAATGTCCAAAAGAGTTTTTCCTAGGTTTTCTTCTAAGATTTTCATGGCTTCAAGACTGACATTTAAACTTTTAATCTATATTGAGTTAATTTTTGTAAATGGTAAGATATAGGGATCAAATTTCATTTTTCTGCATGTAGCTATTCAATTTTCCCAGCACCATTTGTTGAATAGAGTGCCCTTTACTCATTGTATATTTTTGTCTGCTTTGCCAAAGATTAGTTAGTTGTAGTCATTGGGGTTTACTTCTGTATTCTAGATTCTGTTCCTCTGGTCCATGTGTCTGCTCCTATACCAGTACTATGCTGTTTTGGTTACTACAACCTTGTAGCATAATTTGAAGTCAGGTAATATGATGCCTTCAGTTTTGTTCTTTTTGCTCAGACTTGTTTTGACTATTATGACTCATTTTTGTTTTCATATGTATTTTAGGATTTTTTTTTTTTCTAATTCTGTGAAAGTTAGTAGTTTGATAGAGATTGCATTGAATTTGTAGATTACTTTGGGTAATATGACAATTTCAGCCATGTTAATTCTTCCAATTCATGAACATGGGATGCTTTTGTGTCCTCTACAGCTTTTTTGCATCAGTGTTTTTCCGTTCTCCTTGCAGAGATCTTTTACCTATTTAGTTAAGTGATTTCCTAGGTATTTTAGCTTTTTGACTGCTATTGAAAATGGAATTAAATTCTTGATTTGATTCTCAGCTTAGTCATTATTGGTTTCTTGCAGTGCTACTGACTTTTGTGTCCTGAAACTTTACTAAATTCATTGATCAAGTCCAGGAGTCTTTTGGAGGAGTCTTTAGGAGTCTCTAAGTATAAAATCATATTGTTGGTATGCAGAGATAGTTTGATTTCTTTCTTTCCAATTTGGTATTCTTTATTTCTTTTTCTTGCCTGATTGCTCTGGTTAGGGCTTCTAGTACTATGTTAAATAGGAATGGTGAAAGTGGACATCCTTGCTTTGTTCCAGTTCTGAGGGGAAATACATTAAACTTTTCTCCATTTAGGATGACATCAGCTATGGACTTGTTATATATGATTTTTATTATTTTATTACTTCTATCCTTATTTTATTGAGGGTTTTTATCATGGAGTGATGTTAGAGTTTATCAAATGCTTTTTTTGGTGTCTATTAAAATAATCACATGATTTTGGTTCTTAATTCTGTGTATGTGATGAATCATGCTTATTGATTTGCATATATTGAAGCATCCTTGCATCCCTGAGAAAAAACTCACTTGATCATGGTGGATTACTTTTTTATGTGCAGTTGAATTCAGTTTGCTAACATTTTGCTGAAGATTTTTGCATTTATGTTCATCAGGGACATTGGTCTATAGTATTCTTTCTGGTTATGTCTTTTCCTGACTTTGGTATAAGAGTGATACTGGCTTTGTAGAATGAGTTAGAGAGAATTCCCTCCTCATCAATCTTATAAAATAGCTTCAGTACAATAAAATCAAGATATAAATTTTAAAATTCTTTGAAATGAATGACAGCAACAAAACAAGATATCAAAACACCTGTAACACAGCAAAAGCTGTGCTCAGAAGAAAAAAATTATTGTGCTTAAGGCCTACATTAATAAGATTGAAAGGTCACATATTGACAACCTAACATGACACTTCAAGAAACTAGAGAAACAAATTAAACCAAATCTAGCAGAAGAAAATAAATAACAAAGACTGGATCAGAACTAAATGAAATTGAAACAAACTACAAAAAAAAGGATTCATGAAACAAAAAGTGAGTTTTTTGAAAAGATAAATAAAATTGACTACTAGCTAGATAAATTAAGAAATTAAGAGAGGAGCAGATTGCTCAACTTTCTTTTTTTTTTTACTTGGTTTTATAAATTCTTTTTGGAGATGATTTTTAGTTTTATTCTATTGTGGTCTGAGAAGGTGCCTTATATAATTTTCAATTAAAAAAATTATTGTTACTTGATTTGTTGCCTATTACATGGAATATCTTGGAGGATGTTCCATGTGCTGATGAGAGTCATGTATATTATGTGGGATGTTCTGTAGATATTCGTTAGGTCCATGTGTTCTAGGATCCAGTTTAACTCCAATGTTTCTTTGTTGACTTTATGTCTTGATGATATATCTATGGTTGTCAGTGGAGTGCCAAAGTCTTTTACTCTTATTGCATTGTTTCTGTATACACTTTTCTTAGGTCTAGTAGAATTTGTTTTATAAAGCTGGGAGCTCTGGTGTTAGGTGCTTAAATATTTAAAATTGTTATATCTTCAATGATCTTTTCATCATTATATAATATCCATCTTTGTCTTTTTAAAATTATTATTTAAGCCGGGCTCAGTGGCTCAGTCTGTAATCCCACGCTTTGGGAGGCCAAGGTGAGTGAATTGCCTGAGCCCGTGGGTTTGAGACCTGCCTGGGCAACTTGGCGAGACCTCATCTCTACAATAAATCAAAAAAAATAGCCAGGTGTGGTAGTGCACGCCTGTAGTTCCAGCTACTTGGAAGGCTGAGGCGTAAAGATCGCTGGAGCCCAGCAGGTTGAGGCTGAGGTGACTGGGAGTGGCTACTGCACTCCAGTCTGGGTGACAAAGTGAGACTCCAACTCAAAATAAATAAATAAATAAATAAATAAATAAAATTATTATTTAAAATCTGATATAAGAATGGCTACTTCTGCTTGTTTCTGGCTTCCATTTGTGTGGAATATTTTTTTCCCACCCCTTTACCTTGAGTTTATAGGAGTCTTTGTGTGGTAAGTGGGTTTCTTGAAGGTACAGATCATTGTACTGTTTATTTATTTATTTTTCCTTTAATTCTGCTAGTCCATGTCTTTTAGATGGGGCATTGAGATCATTAATGCTCAGGTTTAATAATGATGTGAATGGTGCTATTCTGCTTATCATGCAGATTTTTTTTTTTTTCTTCCTCTAATGTGTTGATGTTCTCCAAGAATTATGAGCTTTATGATTTCTGGTTTTTCTACTGTTGCAGTTAAAATTTTTGATTCAATATTTAGAACTCCTTTGAGTATTTCTTGCAGAGTCAGTAGAGTATTAATAAATTCTTCAGTATTTGCTTGTCCAAGAAAGATGTTATTTTGCTTTCATTTATGAAACTTAGTTTTGTGACATACAAATTTTTGGGTTGTTATTATGTTTGAGAAGATTAAAGGTAGGACATCAGTCCCTTCTGGCTTGTAGAGTCTGCTGAGAAGGTTCCTATTAGCCTGATAGATATACTTTAATAAGTTATTTGATGCTTTTGTCTCTTTGCTCTTAAAATTTTTTCCTTCACATTAACCTTGCATAGTCTGATGACTATATGTCTTGGAGACGAACATTTCACAATAAATCTTATGGGGAATCACTGACTTCTTGCATCTGAACATTTAACTCTCTGGTAAAGCCAGGGAAGTTTTCCCCAACTATTTCCTCAAATAGGCTTTCCAAACCTGTTGCTTTCTCTTTTTTCTCAGGAGCACCTATAATTCTTAAGTTTGGACATTTTACATAATCCTACATTTCTTGGAGACTTTTTTCTGCTCTCTAGATTTTTTTTTCTATATTGTTGTCTGAGTGGGTTAATTCAAAAGTCTTGTCTTCAAGTTCTGAGATCCTTTCTTCTACTTGTTCTAGTCTACTGTAAAATTTTTCACTGCATTTTATTTTTCCCTAAATGAGTATTTCTTTTCCAGAAGTTTAGCTTTTTTTTTATACGTTGTTTATCTCTTTGGATAATTTTCCATTCATATCCTGAATAATTTTTTTTCTTTGTTGGTTTTTAACTTTCTCCTGAATCTCATTGAGTAATTTTATAATCAGTGTTTAAATTCTATCTCTGCAATTTCTAAGACTTCATTTTGGTGAGGGTCCATTGCTACAGAGTTATTGTGGTCTTTTGAGGGTGTTAAAGAACTCTGACTTTTCACATTATTGGTATTATTTTCCTGGTTCTTTATCATTTGGGTAGACTATTTTTTCTTATTTGAGGTTTCAGGGGACTAACTTAGCCCCTGTACCATTCCCTAGGTTTAATGTAGTGCAGTGAGTTATTAAATGGCGCTGTGCTGGGTACCTGCACAGGCTCAAGGCATCCTGAGTGGCTGGGGTGTCTTGGATAGTGGTGTTAGCTGGGGTCTGGAATAAAATCTTCCCCAAAGGTGTGGCATTATATCTGATGTAAAGAACTGTGCCCATTGACCTCTGGCCAGGAGATGGCATTTGCAGGAGAGAGCTAGCTATGATGGTGGCTGTTGCTTTCTGCTTGTCCTCTGTTGTTGCACAAAAGTACCCAGCCAACTTGGGCATTGGGCAGGTCTGTGGGAATTATCTGTCAGCCTTGGGCCTTTGAGGGAGGTAGGAGAAAAAGCAATCAAGCTTCCCATCTGTGTGCACAATTTGCTATCTCAGTGGGGACTGGAAAAGAGTCCCCAGCCTCTATGATAATGTTACTATGTTGTGCAGAGGCTACACAAAAGAGCTTACAGGGGAGTAAAAGCCTGATGTGGCAGTGAGTCCCACCCAGCTCTCCCACCTTAGTCTCAGGCAGTCTACATTCAAAATGTTAAAGTTCAGCTAGCCTCAGGTATTCTCACTGCAGCTTGCCCCAGTCAGGAAGTATCTGCCACAGGTAAATTTACCTTTCCTTCCCAGGGCTTATTCCCTCCCAGGCTGACTAGAAAGCAGTCAGCGGCAAGGATTGAGTTCACAAGAAGTGTTGACTAAAGCTGCTATGGGCTTTTTATCCTAGACCCTTCCGTGTGAGTTTTGGCAGAGCACAGCTGTCAGTAAGAGTTTTCTGTGAGGGACTGGAGTCTCACAAGGCTTACGGGGCCTTCCAAGTTTGTGGCAGGAGTACAGAATTCCTGAATTCCCATCATTCACCTCTCTTGCTGCATCTAGAGACTGCTCATGTTTGTGCTGTGAGTCAAGTGAATCTGGCCAGTTCCAATGCAGGCCAATTTTTTTTTTCTTTGTACTCTGTAAATATTATCACTTCTTTGGTGATTCATGGGACATGCTTCTGGTCTCATTCCTGTCTGAGAGTTGAGGAATTCTCTCTATTTTGGTTTACTCTGTGGGAGAAACACACTCTAGCTGCTTCTCATCAGCCATCTTAATCCAATCCTCTATGTTCTTTTATCTTCATTTATTACTTTCTTTTGGATCAATATATATGATTTTTAATATTGCTTTGTTGATGAAAGACGCCAAACTCTGTAAAATATTTTTAAAGTTTATTCTGAGCCCAATGTGAGTGACTGAGGCCCCTGGCACTGTCCCAAGTGACCCTGAGAATATGCACCCAAGGTGGTTGAATTGCAGCTTAGTTGCATACCTCTTAGGTAGATAGAAGTTACAAAAAGCCATAAATCAATACATGTGAGATTCACATTGGTTTAGTCTGGAAAAGCAGAACATCTCCAAGTGGGGGCTTGCAGGTCATAAGTGGATTCAAAGATTTGCCTTGTCTAAGGAATTTTGAAATTAGTAAAGGAAATACCACATTGAGGTAAGAGGGATTCTTCAGGAAAGTAAGATTCTTGATATGTAGATGAGGTCTTATAAGTAGCATCCCTGAAAAAGAATATATAGCAAACATGTAGCCCCTTTATACATTGTAGTTGAAAGGAGATTCTATACAGATGCAAATCTCCCTAAGAAATCAGGGTAATATTATATTTTTTATTTCCTTCTTCATCTATTATGTGATGTTATG
Source organism: Carlito syrichta (assembly GCF_000164805.1). Classification (NCBI taxonomy): domain Eukaryota; kingdom Metazoa; phylum Chordata; class Mammalia; order Primates; family Tarsiidae; genus Carlito; species Carlito syrichta. The sequence goes on from NW_007252873.1 coordinate 162,168, forward strand.
TCAGAGTCAGATTGGAAAATAACCTGCACTGTATAGGATTAATAAAAGCCTGCCTCCCCTGGCCCCTTTGTTAGGAATTTGACAAGAGAGTGAAAAAATTATCAGAGTTTAGTTCTCACTTTCTATGGTTGCCCACAGATTACAACACACATATTTCACTTTTATCATACTCTATATTAATTGCTACCACTGATCACCTTTAGAAGTGTTGCAAATGCCTCAGACTTTTTTCATTTTCTCCACTCTCCACTTATTGTTGTCAATATTTTAAATTCTATACACACTATAAATTCTACAAGGTTTATAATAAAACACTATTAGTGTTTTAGACAGTTAATATTTACTCTGATATATCTGCATATTTATTATTTACATATTTTCAGTATCTTTCAGGCTTGAGATCATTTTCCTTCTGCTGAAAAAATCATTAGTATTTGTTTAAATATAGGCCTATAGGCTATTATCAAATAAATTTTTTTTTGTTTTCCTAAAGAATATATTTTGTTCACCTTAATTCTTAAAGAATAATTTATTCTATAGAATTACACATCAGTGGGTTTTTTGTTTGTTTTTATTCAGACCTTAAAGATGATCTTTTATGTTCTTCAAATTTACAGTTTTTTTAAAAGTGTTCAACTGTCAAATATTTACTTTTAAAAAGCATTCAATTTTTTGCTACTTTAAAGTTTTTAATAATTGTTTTTGGTTTTCAGCAGCTTTATTTTGATTTGTCTAGGTATAGACTTCTTTTTAAAAAAAATATTATGAGTTTCTTAAAGTTTTTCATCAGTATTGAAAAATTTATAACCATTATTTCTTCAATTATGGTTGTTTCTATTCTTGCTCATCTTATGAGACTCCAATACACATATATCAGATCTTCTCACTATATCTCTATTTCTCAAATTCATGATTAGTTTTCTATCATTTTACCTCTCCAGGTTTCATTCTGAATTTCTTTTTCTCTATTATTTCTAATTCATTCTCTAGCTGGATGAAATCTTCAATTAATCCCATTCATTTAACTCTTATCTTGTTATTATATTTTCCAGTACTCTAATTACCATTAGATTTTCTATTATATTTACCAGATCACTGTTGACATTTTAAATTTATCTTTTGTATGTCTTAATATAATAAACATAGTTATTCTGAAAAAACCATGTGGTTGCTATCATTGTGGTTATTTTAAAAATAAAGAGTAGAATGCATCAAAGCATTATGAATCAATATTTACATATTTTGTTTCAATCCTTATGTGAATATTTATACTGATCTAATAAATACAATTAGGATGAATGAGTTAAGTCTACAGCAATACAAGACTTTTCAGAAAAAAATATATGCATATCTGGAGTCCCTATGTCTTTGGTTTTGTTTCTGTTGGTGTTTACTTACTTTGACTTGCTTCCTTTTATGCCTTGTTAATTTGACTTGTTTGTAGTCATTGTATTAGCAAAACATTTTGTAGAATAATATGAGGCCTGAATGACATTATATTCCATCTACTGGGGCCCTCTGATTCCATCAGTCAAATTTCAGGGATTGAGATGATTCAATATTATGCTGTGGTCTTCAGCAAACCTGTTTACTTGCAACTTATTATTATTCCTAGAAAATATCTGACATGATTCCAACTGTATGCAAAGGGCTTTCATCATGGCTCCCAAATGTGACCTTGAAGTTGAATCCCTATCTTTTTAGCTTAGTGAGACATTCAAAAGTACCGTTAAGTCTTTTAAGCTCTCAACTACTAACACTGTAATTGGAAAGTATACATAGGAGAAAAACAGCTCAAAAAATATTCAGTACACTGTAATTCTTTGTTATTGTGTTAATTCCCCAATTTCATTAAAAAATTTTCCGGCTTTGCTAGTATTCCTTAGCATGAGTGTTGCTTTTATTATTTACCCTACTATTACCAAATACCAAAGTCTCCCAATTTATGTGTTTTTATCTTATTCATAGGTACAATGAGAGACATTGTCAGCTGTTTTCAGAAATCAAGATCTTTGTTAATGGTTTTCTCTAAAACAAATGTATAAATCAACTTTAACAAAAAGGTTGAATAATTAAATTCACTTGGCTTTACATTTGTACTTTTATTCAAGTTCCGTTGATTATAATTTTATAAATAATTGTGCGTTTGTGTGTGTGTGTAGATATATGGCGAAGTGGTGCTCTTTCACAGGCTTTCAAATCTTTATTCATCATGTTATTCATACCTAGCTGATTAAAGCTTATTGTTTCTTCAAGTAGTGGTTTTGATAACAGAAGTGTGCCATGTACACAATGGCCATTAACCTGGCTCCTGCATGGTTCATCAAATTCATCTTTTTGGTCACATTTGTAAACCTTGGTGTTTCTATAAGCATATTATGAACTTCTGTGAAATTAATCTACAGGAATATTATTATAAGGAGTATTTTTTGGAAAGCATTATTGAGGAAACAGAATAGAGAAACATGTGCTTCCCATGAGTTCCAGTTTCTCACTGTCATGGCAAATTAATGGAAAGTAATACTTGCCACTTAAAACTACCAACATAGATTATTTTGGGGTATATGCTGTTAAAAAAATTTCAGGTGTCACACTTGTTTCCTGGGATATGACAAGTGGAGAATGGTGGTTGGGTGGGCTGGGACAGTGGGTTTAGTACACCTTGGGAGGGAGGATTATTTTAAAACTGACATTATTTAAAATTACTGTAGCTTATAGAAATAAGAGGAGGACTGACTTGTAGTTTGATTTCTCATTGTAATCTTGTTTTAAGCCTTCCACAGATAATGTACTGTTTTAATACTTATACTCAGAAAGGAACATTCCTTTTGCCTTGAAATAAGTGGCCCAACTTCAGACTAAATGCTCATGAGAGGATAAACTTAAAAAATCTGAATACTATGGTTGCTATTTTATTGTATAATTTTGTTTATTTTAAAAATAAAGAGTAGAATGCATTAAAACAATTAATTAATGTTTATACATTTTGTTTCAATCCTTATGTGAGTATGTATTCAGATCTAATAAATACACTTAAAATAAATGAATTAAGTCAATAGCTATATGAGATTTTTCAGTGGAATACCACAATGGTACATGCTAGAACTCTGTGTTAAGATTCAGATGGTCTTTTTTTTTTTTTTTTGAGTCAGCATCTCACTCTGTCACCCAGGAACACCTGGGCTCAAAAAATCCTCCCTCCTCAGCCTCCCAAAGTTCTATAATTGCAAGCATGAGCCAACACTCCTGACACAGATGGCCTTTTTAAACTCTTAATCTTTGAGCCTCAGTTTCTTCATATGAAAAAATAAGGATACTTATGACTTTATTACTATTTCACAAAGTGGTTATGAGAATAAAAGAGATACAGCAAGTGAAACATTTTGAAGATTGTAAACCTGTATACAACATAAACCTATATTTTATAATAATAAAAAATAAATAAAGCTCAGCCTGTAATCCCGTGCCTTTGAGAGGCTGAGGTGAGTGGATTGCCTGAACCCGCGGGTTCGAGACCCGCCTGGGCAGGCGAGACCTCATCTCTACAATAAATAAAAAAAAATTAGCCGGGCATGGTAGCGTGCGCCTGTAGTTCCAGCTACTTGGAAGGCTGAGGTGGAAGGATCGCCGGAGCCCAGCAGGTCGAGGTTGCGGTGGCCGGGAGCGATCACTGCACTCCAGTCTGGGTGACAGAGTGTGACTCCAACTAAAAAAAAAAAGTAATAATAATAATAATAAATAATAGGACACTTTTTAAAGGACATTTTCATACATATTAAAATGTTGTCAGTAGTTTTTATAAAATGATTTATACTATCGTCTCCATCTCAGAGTATGTCTGTTTCCAAGGCTACTTTATTCTTATTTTTAAACAAAATTTACTTGAATAAAATTTCTGTTATCTACATTCATTCCTTTAGAAAACAATCTGCTATCACATATCTGTTTAGCATCCTAGCATATACTGAATCAACAAAACAAACAAGAACACTCTCAATCCCTCTTTATTTCTAGTTTTATCTAATAGACTTTACATTAAATGAGACACTGTACCATGAATAAGCCTCAAAAATTAGTCCTTTTTCTTGACATTTTTATGTGATAGAATTTTAAATTTTTGTCATCTTTTATTTAATATACTGAAATATAAAATGATTTTATTTTTCATACTGTATTTAAATGTTTTGTTTGTATAAATTTATCTATATCAACATTTTTATTGTTCTTTTTGACAAGAATGCAATATTTAATCAAAAACTTTGATAAGAAGTAGACATTTCATTTAAATTATGCAACCAAAGAAAAAAATGGAAAAAAGGCAGGTAATACACAGCAGGGTTTTGTCAGTTTCTAAGATTGGAAGCACATATGATGCAGCCACTAAAATCTAAAGTCACTATTGATTTATGATAGTACACATCAGTCACGGGATTTAAAAAATAAAGGAGTCAGTTTTTTCCAAAAATTGGAACCAGTCTTTCTGAAGAAATACTGAGAACATTTCTTTTTTTTCAAATTAAAAAAAAAACTCCTTATAGTAGTTTTAGATGATCATTTTCTTTCAACTAAGGGGTGTGTGTGTGTGTGTGTGTGTGTGTGTGTGTGTGTGTGTGTGTGTGTGTGTTTCCCCAAATTTACTCATTGCAATAGCCAAGACTGTTATTTAGGTTCTGGTATTTGGGATTTTTTTCCAGCAATTTATTCACAAGTTTTCTTCCAACAATGTCCCTGCCTCCTTTTTTTAAACCACAGTAACAGATCGATTTTGAGCAATCAAGTTTTCCGCTTAATGTCTACAATAGCTTCTCATTACAGAAAATAATTATTGCAATATCTAGTGTCTGGAAAAGTTCTTGTCCAACATATTTAGAAAAACTTGCTCAATACTTGGAATCACAGAACTTAACTTATCAAACAGAAGTGTTGATATGTTTTAGTTTAGTAGGGAACAAAACTCTTGTTGAAATTACCTCCAAGGAGAACTTTTGCTGAAATACTTTATATGTGATCCCACATAGTGGATCTTAGCATAAGCAGATGCTACACAAGAGTCTGGCATTTCAGGTAAACTTCGAGTAATCATAATAGTTATTACTATAGAAGACAGGGAATCTACCTTATGTTTTATAATTTTGTCCTTCTTATTAGAAAAGGACTCTGTCAACATTAAGAGACATGGATTCAATGGGAAAAGACAGGTTATACAATCAAATCATTGAGATCAGGGTTACAAATATAATTTTGCCACTTACATATTCTATGTTTTGAACATACAATGCTTTCTACGGATCTATTTCCTTACTAATCAGTTCATCTGTTATAAACCAAGAAAGTTAAATTAGTTGGATTTTAAAGTCAACCAATTATTTCTCAGTGGGAAGAGAGGCAAGGTATCAAGGAAAGGTATAAAGGTTTATCCAAACTTTTCCTCTCATTGGTATAGCATATTTTCTTTTTGTTGGCTGTATAAACCATCAATCTAAATGACTTTTGATAACAAAAATGCCTGAAAGCCACATATTTAAGGAACCAAGGGGAGACGTTTGACCTCTTCAGTTAAAATACATGGAATAAGTTATTAGCACAAATTCAAAATGTAAGAATTGAAGAAAAAGACATTTCCTTCAAATATTCTCTAGAACCATTTATATTTTAGCAATAATATTGTAAAATATTAAACAATATTTCAGTCTAACTGATATTCCAAGAAATTTAATTTTTATAAAGTAACTTGTTTTACTACTCTATTTCATTTCAAAACCAAACTTCTTGAAAGTGCTGCCTTTGCTTATTCCCTCACTTCCCACACCTCAACTTCTGCCATAAGGATTTTGGTAATACCTCTTCTCTTAGACTGCTATTGTCAAGGTCACCAGTGACCTAGTCACTGCCAGCAGAAATAGATATATCTCATTCAGAGTTTGACTTGACTTCTCTGCAGCACCCTCTCCTTGAAATGTTCATATCTCTTAGCTTTCTTGGTACCACCTTCTTCACCTTTTCAGATTTTTCTTCCACTTTTCTGACCTCTCCTTTGCAGCTTCCCTTGTGGTTTCCTCTCCCTCTCTCCATCCCTTAATAATCTGTTCAGAACCGCTTCCTTCTCTTATCACACATGCTCTCTGGATAACCCCATATACTTCCAAGGCTACATGTGGAGGGTTCCCAATTTTATAGCCTTTCACAGATTTGCCTCCTATACTTGAGATTCTTATAGTCAAGAGTCCCCTGAATGTTTCCATCTGAATTTCCCACCAACACCTGACATGTAACATTGCCACAATAGAATACACTACTTTTTGCCCGGTCTGGATAATTTTTCTGTGAGACAACTAGGAACTTGGGTTTCATATCCATCATAGCTGTTTATTCTCAAAGGAATTGATACTTCTGTATATTTGCTATCTGTGTCTAAGAGAGCATTAACTTCTTTCTGTAATCATTGCCATCATTGCCTCCACCGTCTCTCACTTGGAGGGCAACAACTGTCTTCTACATTGTTCTATTCTCCTTGTATTTTCTTTATCATTCTATTCTCTTTAGTCATCGTGATATTTCTAAAATACAAGCATAATTATCTTAATTTTCTTTCCCAAGTCCTTGTGTGCCTTACTGTTGTTCTTAACGTAATGCCCAAATTCACCAAGTTAAATAAGTTCCTGCATGATCTACTTTTGACTCTGTCTTGTTTTCTAGCCTCATCTCTCATCACTTTCTCCTCCCTTCACTCTTACGCTCATCATATTGAACATCTACCTTTTCCTGCTCTCTTTGGGTGTACCTTGAACAGAACGATTTCTCTCTTTCTAGAGCTACCATATTCTTTCTCTGCATCTAATGCTTGGCTAACTACTACTACTGCTGCTACTACTACTACTGCTTCTATTTAGAGACTGGGTCTCACTATGTTGCCTAGGCTGATTTCAAAGTGTCCCACCTCAGTCTCCCAAAGTGCTGGGATTACAGGTGTGAGCCATCATGCCAGATTTTGGCTAATTCTTAAAAATGCTTCATGCTTCAAATCAGCAGCACTTCCTTGACGAGCTCTTCCTTAATGTCCCACATGCCAAACGTGGGTAAAATATCCTGCTACATATTTGCACAGAACAGTATATTTGTATACTTTCCTTACAAGAACTTTTTAAATTCTTTTCTGCTCTCCTAATAGTGCATAATCTTTCAAAGGACAGGGACAGCATAGATGTTTACCCTGGGATCTTAAACCTAGCAGGATGTCTGACACTTCATAGATGATCAATAACCATTTACATTTGGTTTTGTTTTCATCTCATTTAATCTCCTTCATTTTTTGCATGGTATCATCCCAAATAAACCATGATTTCGCATAAAACATAATGGAAACTTCAGTCTAAACATAGATCATTGACCCTAAATTGCAAGATCAGTTTGTTAGGGTCATAAAAACAATTCTTGAATGCTAGAACATACAGACATAAACATAACTGTTGTCTGTGAATAGACAGGGGCCATTCAGCTTAGGCAAGGCCTAAATCAGGGTCATATATAACATGTGCAAACTGTGATTTTATATAATGATGTTGATGGTGAGGATAATGATGGCCATAGTAAAATAGATGTCATTATAACACCAAAACCCAGACACAGGCTCTTATTTTAAACCTGGCAATCAGCAACACTTGTGATGTATTATCTCCAGAATATAGTATCAATAGCATGAGAGTTATTATCCTAATTAAATCATAAATATTCAGAGGCATTTTAAAAAATCTAGTTTGTGGATTCCTTAAACACATTCAACTCCTATGAGCTAAGAAAAGCAAGAGAAACAAAAGGAAATAAAATTCATATTCTAAAATTTTGCTTAAGGCAGTTCTATTTTCAAAAAGATCAGAAGAAGGGTGGGCAGGCATAAGATAATCAATGAATGAGTTTGAAGGACTTTCTTCAAAATTCAATTATGCTCTTCCTGTCCCCTATAAAGATAAATAATCATGATTAAATTATAAGCTAAATTTGCCTTTGTGTTCAGGCATCTCTGACTCACAAACCAAATGCACACACATCATTTGAGGGTTTTTCTTATGAATGCCAGTGCTTTCTATGAAAAGTAAAATATAAATTTTTGTTTCCTGTCACATTGTTTTATACAATAAAGATTTGTATGCATATTATCCTTACCCGAGGAGCTCTGTACCTCACAAACACTAAATGTGAAGAAAAATACATCGTAAAAAAGCAGGCAAGTTCATCCTAGCACTGAGCATAATCAAATTCTTTGAGGATGCCTGTGCAAAGGTAGTAATCTAAATATTATATAGTATTAACACATTTACTTGTTAAAAACAAACTCTTTTGACTTATAGAAATGTTGATGAGATTCATCTAAGCCTCATTAGCTTGAAATCCAAACCATTTCTTACCTTATTATCCGTTGCCTAATTATAATGTATGGATGCTTCAGCAAAATGTATGCTATAGACAAGCCATCATAATATTAACTAAAGTGCTTCCAAGTATGTTTTTTTCTTGGAAATTAGTGTTAAAATATTCACATGCAACCTGGTAGAGAAGCCACTTGCTTATGACCCCTTTCCCCTATAGTATCCTTATCTTGACTTTGTAAGAACATGAGCCAAACATTAAAAATAAATGCAGTCCTAAAAATGTTTCAAAATTTGATTCCCAATTTTCTTATTTCTGTGACTTAGAACTGGGTACAGATGAAACTTTAAGTTCTGAATTTCCAAACTAATTGGTTTTTATTTTAAAGCACCAAGAAACGTATATATTAAGGTGTATATCTTCACTCAAAAACAACTTCTAATCTTGATTCTTATTTGGAACATGTCTAAGGCTTTTCTCAACCCTACTTACATGCTAATCTCTATAAACCACAGAGGTTGCAGTAGTTTGGGGTGCTTGTTTCTCTGTGTGATTGTTTTTAAGTGCACTAAATGACCTGCTAGTGCATTACACATCCTGGGGTTTTATGATTTGAGAAGGGGAGACCCCATCTATGGATATAGTTGTTACTGCTCCATTATGAAGTAACTTTTGTTCCTTTCTTATCCTATAGCATCTACATGAAGAGTCCTAAGGGTCTTTGTGATCTTCCAAGAGACATCTGATTACATTTATAATTGACTCAAGACAAAAGAATGAAAATTGTTTTTTAGATGTGGCATTAATTAATACAGTTTAGTTCTCCTTCTCTATAATACTACCACTATGTAACTCCAAATTATTATAATAACAAAAATACATCTTAACATGTGTCCTGGGTAGAAGAGTCATTTTTTATAGTCCAAATGCTGGACTGTGCCCTTGTATTTTTATGGAGAATTCTTATTCTTTTGGCTACTATCAGAATTAATAAGATGCTAAGAGAATTTCAGAAAAGCTAATATTTTGAAGCAATAGTTTAGTTCAAAAGTGGCATCAAATATTTATCTTCCTAGTTACTCATAGCTATTCATCTTATTGATTAACACATTTCAGACTATTTAGAACATTTACATATTTATTTTTTAAATGTTTCTTATAATAGAGACTAGTGAACGCCTCCCAGATATAGACTAGGTAGAGTAGGGGACAGTCTTAAGAGGAAGATTTTCTATAGACATTTTGTACTTTTGATATTTGAATTAGATGTCTATTACCTTCTTAAAAGAAATATAAAATGTTTTTTGAAACTGCGACACTTTTTAAAATAAAAATTACACATATGTTCTGATGGCTCAAAATATTTTCCAAGGGGAGAATGTCATTGATAAAATTGTCAGGAATTTAGATTCCTTTCCCCTATCTTCTAAGCCTATAAATGAAGACCACAGAAGTAGTTTTTTGTGACATCAAAAGTAAAGATGTTTGTATTAAATTAATATGTGTGATTTGATTGGGAGATAAAAATAACTCTATGACCTTGAACCCAGAGTCTTGGGAAGATGTGGGGATAATTGTGCTTAATCCACATGAAAGAGAGAAAAGGATTGAGTTCTCCAGGATGCATTCCAGAAAATTTCCAGTGTGCACCTCAGCTTACTGAACTCTCACACGTGGTCTGCATTATCACTCCAGGGCCTGGAAGCCATAAAGAATAGTAACATATACAGGAAATAGTTGTAAAGAGATAAGCAAAAGTGGCTTAACAAAAGAAAATTCGAATGCCCCTGTTCATTATAATCACATACAGAAGGAAAGGGGAAAGAAAAATGAAAATTGGCTTCTATAAAAGAGAGGCTTACCGTATGCTGACTGAAAATTCATTTTCATGCTTTAGTATGCATGATTGGAGAAGATGTTTGTGAACTCCTGGACCCCTCGTTAGATAATTACCAGTTTATATGGGGAGCATATGTGACCTTTTCTATCTGGATTGTAGGCTTTTGGTAAGAAGGTAAAATGACTTTTGTTTGGTAGGTAGGCACTTAAGATCAACTCCTGGCTTCACAACATTTACAAAGTGTATGATTTGAGGCAGAGTAGGTAATGTTTCAGATCATAAGTTTCCTCCTCTGTAAAATGAGACAATAATATTATGTAACCAAGAGAGTAATTTTAAGCATAAAATTAGTTAATATTTGTAAAGCACTAAGAAAGAACACTGATTGGCACATAGTGAGTGCTGGATCAGTATGTTTTAAATAAAAATACCTGTGAGTAATATGGCAGAAGTTTGCTCACATAAACTCCACTCAATTAATCAATGCCCTATTGCCTCTGAAAAGCATTAGTTGATGCCCTAAGATCCTGAGTACTCATAGTAGGTCACTCTCTTATTCACTCTTACTTCCACCAGAAGAATTTTTTTCTTATCAAGACTTGGTTATGTTTATTTCCTGGTCTATTTATGACAGTTATTTTGGTTTGTTACTATATACTAAATCTTATAAGTAAAATCTATACAATATGCATTCAAAAGGAGAGTTGTTTGTATGAGAACTAGGTCAAAGACTGTAAAAACCTGATAAAAAGAAGTTGTTTCTTTAAAAATGCCTTAGATTAAGTGTTTATGAAGCACTGAAGAGATTGAGGAAAAATCATAGAAATCTGGAAAGATTTTACACTGAAAATCATTTTCTAAAAGTCTTTATGTGCTGGCTGCACTAAATAGAAACTGAAACTGGAAATAGTAGACAATTTATTGAGGATGCGGTTTGTGCAATAAAGACAACATAGAATTCCAAGGAAATGATCCATACTCGAGGAAGGCTTGGCTCTACAGCAAAAGTTTGGGAAATTAATATGCGTTTATATGTTTTAAACTAAAAGAAAATGTATTTAATTATTATGGATAATTTTAAATTAATATTTGAGTAAATAAAAATTATAATGTCAGCTAAGTGCTTTTCTATTACACATAAGACTACTGAGTTTTGGAATACCTGTCCTAGGTTGAATCTAGGCTCTGCTACTTTACTAGCTTTGAGACCCTAGGAAAATAACTTATTTAACTTCTCTAGGAGTCAAATTTTCAGCATCATTCTTCTCAGACCTAGAAACGATGATACAGAAATTCATATGGAAACAAAAATGACCATGAATAACCAAAACAATTCTCAGCAAAAGAAGCAAAGCAGGAGGTATTTTTCAACTTGATTATAAGGCCACAATAATCAAAACAACCTGGTAATGGTACAAGAGGCATATAAACCAATGGAACAGGATAGAGGTTAGAGAAGCAAAACTCCAATTTCTCAACAAAGCCTCCACTAACAACCACGGGGGAGAGGAGAACTTATTCAGTAAATGGTGCTGGGAAAACTGGCTGGCCACCACATACAAAAGATTAAAACAAGACCCCTACCTATCACCACACACAAAAAATCAACTCTAAATGGATCAAAGACCTAAACATAAAACCTCAAACTATAAGAACCTTAGAAAATGCAAGAGACACCCTACGGAAATTGGAACTGGCAACCAATTCCTGGTCAAAATTCCAAATGCCCATGTCATAAGAGAGAAGATTGACAAGTGGGTCCTCAACAAACTGAAAAGCTTCTGCAAAGCAAAAGAAACCATCAAAATAGCAGAGAGACAGCCAAAAATGAGAAAAAATATTTGCCAACTGTATATATGACAAAGACCTAACATCTAGGATCTACAAGGAACTCAAACACGCTGAAAAGAAAATAACAAATAGCCCCATTAAAAAGTGGGCAAAAGATATGAACAGACAATTCTCAAAGGAAGACACACAAGAAACCAACAGAAGCATGAAAAATGCTCAACCTCACTAATCATCAAAGAAATGCAAATTAAAACCACACTGAGATACCACCTAACTGTAGTCAGGATGGCCATGATCAATAACTCAAAAAACAACAGATGCTGGAGAGGATGCAGAGAAAAGGGAACACTTCTACGCTGTTTGTGGGAGTGTAAACTTGTACAACCTCTGTGGAAACAGTTTAGCGATTCCTAAAAGATCTAAAAGTTGGCCTTCCATATGACCCAGCAATCCCCATTCTGGGATTATACCCCGAGGAACTCAAATCACTCTATGAAAAAGACACCTGCACACACATGTTTATGGCAACTCTATTCACAATAGCAAAAACATGGAACCAACTATGCTGCTCCTCAAAAGTGGACTGGATTTTAAAAATGTGGTACATATACATGATGGAATACTACGCAGCCATAAAAAAGGTAAAAAATTATGAACTTTGCAGCAACTTGGATGAATTTAGAGTATATAATATTCAGTGATCTATCACAGAAACAAAGAACTGAGTACCACATGTTCTCATTCATAAAGGGACCCTGAACTGTTTATCATAATACTATAAGAAAGGGAATGGCAGTTGTGGGAAACTGCTGGGGGCGGTACACTTCATCAACAAGGGTAACTGATCTCAACTAGGTGAAGTGGGGACCAAAGTAAAGCACAAACTTTACCTGTGTAAAGACCATTTGTATATCTAATCCTGAATTGTACCCACATCCTTAAAATAAAAATAAAATAACTATATATAATACCTTGAAAAAAAAAGAGTCAGTTTTTCTATCTCCCCAAAGTATCAATAGTACTTATGAAGTCATTGAGAAGATTCAATGCAGTAGTACATCAAAAAGAAATTACTCAGTACTACACCTAGCACATAGTGAACATTGGCCACCGTTATTATGCTTTTCTGAATTCCATCCATCACCCAACAACATAGTGTCTTACACACAGTTTTTACAGAATACATGTTCATTATTTTTAGGTTATGATAATTACTGAATTATTTAGTAAATAATTATTGATCACACTATTTGCCAAACACTAAGATATGATTAGAACAGTCATAAATTAAGATATAGTTCTCTGTCCACTTTGAGAAGTTTTTGCATTAGTCATATGTTATATTAAAAATTACAATGAACCTAAGCATTATTGATCTTGTCTTGTGGCCAAACACTATATATATATATTTATACACACACACACACATATATTATCTAATATTGATGATGATGGATAAAAATTTAGCTCTTAGAGTTACAGTTTTGGGAAATAATCATTCATCCTTTGTTCAATAGACATTTACTTATCAGGAAATATATTAAAGGTAGGCAACTTCAACATGCAAAGTAATAGCTAACAGAAATGAAATATGTTATGGGGAAACATAGAAAAGGGAGAGAAATGACAATAAATTCATGTAGCGATGCAACATGTTTCTAAATACTTCTACCACGCTTTGTGCATACATAAATCTAAAGAGCCTGCCTATAAAATGACATGTGAGGTCCACTAGGATAAGTTCTTACAAGCTGATGAAAGTATATGCTGTAATTATGAGTGTGGATTTCAAGAAAGACTTAAATCGGAGTCCTAACTCTATTACTTATTAGCTGTTTGACACAGAGAGAGTAACCAAACCGACTGAAATTGTAAGCCGCATAGAACAGTGCCTGGTACAGTAACATCTCAGAGGGTACTTGCTTTTATGACAGGTAAGAATTAACACTATGGTCAGGTTGCACAGCAAATGCCAAATGTAGCCTTCAGAGCACAGACAGCACAAACACTTCTCAAGGACGCTTGCCATAGACTGTCATGGAGTTCGTAACTGTGATCTGTGCTGTGCTTCTATGTTGACCTACAGTGCTAACCTCCATCAAGACAGTTGTTCTTTTTCATGTGTTCTACATTGTAGTGAAAACATCTGTATGGTATAGAGTTCAAGAAGTTAAACTTACATAAAGACATCAACTCTGTGTTTCCAAAGAAAGTCTTTTGATACTTTTTATTGTTTATGTGCTTGTATGTTTCCTTTTGTTCTGTTCTGGGGATGTGGGGAGACTCTTGATACTGAATTGCAAGGGTTTTTATACTTTGTGTCTGTCACTCCACAGAACATACACAAAAATAGTCAACTCCTCTAAACACTTCCTAGTTATCCAGAACATTTGAGGTAAATCCAAAAGTTTTTGAGGTAAAATCCATTCTCAGTGACTTGACTATGTATTTTAACAACTCTGTAGATACCTTGTTCTACTTACAAAGTAGATGTCCAGTAAATATTTGTTAATTGATTTATTTTGCTGAGCGATTGGACTCCAAGTCTTCATACAGTGTCCTAGGCACAGCGGTGTAAACTCTATTGAATGGAACTACATTCCAGGAGTAATAAGGAACAAGCAAATCAAAGACCTCATCTCTAACACGTCATCCACCACACATTTGTAACATCTTGCTGCACAAAAATAACTTCAGGAGAATAAGAACAGCATGAGAAAAAATCACTTACTCTAAGGATTAAAAGAAATAGAATAGTAAAATATCAAAATGTATGTGTCTATTAATAAGGAAGGGTAGGGAAGAGAGGGAAAGAAAGAGAGAGAGACCTTTATCAAAATGCAAGTAAGAATTAAATGCAATTTCATAAAGTCCCCAGGGCTTTAGCTTCAGCAGTGTAAAATTCCAAATCAACATGTTAGGAGGCTGATGAACTTACTTTAGAGCCCTGGATATGCTTCTAAGTTTAACCAGTGACCTTATTTCTTTAGACAGACACACTGGGAGAAGGAGGAATTGCTCTTCAGCAGCTACTGTAGGACAATCTTATCTTTTCTCTGATCTATACAATTCAATCATAACTGGAGAAAAACTGAAAAATCACATCTCAGCATATTAATCTCTGATCATACTCGCTTCATAAAATAATTCTGGAAAAATTAGCTTTCATGTTAGAGGTCTCAGAATGTCAACTGGTTTTCATTTCTGACTTGGAGATGATTAGCTCTATAGATAAATTGATTGATTTTCCCACCCCCTCTCCATCCTAAGCACCTTCCAATTTAGGTATAAACTCATTTTTTTCTTGCACTTATGTGTGACAGAAAGAAGCAGAAATGGCATTATATAGGCTCTCTTGGTTAAGCCTAAATAAACAAGATGAAGTGACAGTAAAAGGAATACACCTAAACTCATCACTAGGCTCGCTGAAACGCTATTTCCTGCAGAGGTTCTACATGGGGGCCCCCAAAAGTCTCCCTCTCTGTCCAATTTTCTAGCTTTTAAACTGCATCCTTCAATTATTGCTTAGCCACAACCTTCCAACTGCTTTGTCTTTTATCTAGAGGGAGAAGGAAATTCATTGGCAAAGGAAAGGTAAAGAAGAAGAGATGGAAAAGAGGAAAGCATTGTGGGAGAGTAGGTTCAGCTAACATCAGTGAAGAGGGAAACCCCATCCCTTTTGATTGTTCAGGAGTCTTGGTCTTGCTTTACGGAAATTGTGCCCTGGATGATTTTTATGAGCCCTGGAATGTGACACCAGGGAGGAATATGCCTGTGAGCTCACAAAGAACTCTTCTTACTATTCTCTTATCTCAACTCAGCACAAAGGAAGGAGCTGACTTTCTTGTTTTAAGTTCACACTCTGTTCTTCCCTCACATTATGTGCATGTGATTCACAGTGCACATGACTCCCATGTCTTTAGAGACACATAGAGAGGGTGTTTTGTTTTTGTTTTTTAGTTTTTCCATTACTCTCTCCCTGTCCCTCAGCCCATGTGGAAGGAGATCTGAGAAACAGGCATTCTGGTTGAGTGGAAAAATATTTGAGCTCTAAAACTGAGATTTAAAAGTTGGTGTCTGGTGACTGAAGTAAGTACATAGCTGAAATGAAGAAGATCTTCCTTCAGACACACACACATGCACATAGACAAATAGAGTGGAAAACCTGCACTAGTTCACCCCTCTGAATTTCTGACTCTCTTACATGCTCTCCTTCCTAACCTTGCATTCCTTTCACAGACTTTTTGGGTGTGCTTAATGAACTAGATTTTCTAAAACCATCCAGCTGGTAACTCTCATATGTTGTAAAGAGGCTGTTTTCTGGAGAATGAAGTCAAAATATGCTAAGGAGTTCTTATGTTTTAAATCAAAATTCCCATACATGCTTTTAAAATTCTTAGGATAATTAATTAATTATAATGAGAAAATTCAAGCAATAGGAAAATTAAAGTTTTTAACATGCATTATAGTATTTTTGAAAGTGGGGAAAACATGACTCTGTCAAAATAAGGAGTGTGAAACACATCAGGTGTTTCTGTTCCTGCCAATGAAAAGTTTGTAGACAGGTGGTTAGAAAGGGAAACAAAAGATACTCTTATAGTGATTGAAATAATGCCATTAGTCAATTAATTCACTACATAATTATTCTTTCAACAACTTTTTTTTTTTTTGGTACCTGTTGAATACCAGGCATCATGTTAGTCAGGACCAGGATTAGGGTGAGCAGTGTGAGACATTCACCACAGTGTGAAATTAAAGAGGGCACTACACAAGTCAGCAATCAAGGTAAGTAACACCTTAGTGTAATATTTAAAAATATTTTGCAAAAAAATTATGATAAGCAAGCTGTCAAAGTTTTAAATAAAGACAGGATATGGCAAGGCCAGAATTGAGATGAGATCAATGAGATCAATATATACAAATGCAGTGTAGGGGCAACCCCCTGGGGTCCCTTTCCACTGTGGGAGTTTTTCTGTCTTCTTAATAAATCCTGCTTTAAAACAAAACAAAACAACCCCTCCCCCAACCCAAATGCAGCATAGAATGTCATCTTCCTCTAAAACACTGCTATTTTGTTCACCATGAATTTTTTTATCGATTCCAGTTTTTAAAAATATTACATAAAAGTATTACTTATCTTGATATGGAATTTCTGGTACCCGTTCAGTTTTGCTCTCAGGGTGAGTGACTCAATGACTTTATCCAAGTGTAGAGCCTCTTCCTGAATCCCACACCTCAGGATCAAGAGAGTTTCCCCACTGTAAAGCATTGCTAGTTGCTGGAAATGTAACAGTGAAGAAGATTTGCATCCTTTGATTTCCATTCATAGCAGCCTTTTCCTAAATTCCGTAGAATAAATTCAGTGATAACAAAAGACTATTTCTATCGTAAAGTAACTTCTCTGTCCTCAATTATAGAGGAAAGTTCTGATTCAGATGTATGTTCTACTTTACAACGTGTGTCTTTATTTTGAGTTAGAAAACTGTTTACCATACTCAGAGTTTCTATTTTTTATATAAAAGACATTAAAACATTTTACTTACCAATTTAAATCCTCATACATTAAATGTGTGCTTTCACTTGGGCAACCCAAAGTGGTCAGAAGCAGATGAATGCTGATTAATGTTCAATACTCATTCTGCATTTGACATTCATTCTCTTAGAATCCCCTGGACTCTTTCTCTCAAATTTCAAAGACTTCTTTTCTGGCTAAGTCAGGAATCATATAAACACTAACACTAAATAATGTAGTAATTTCAATATATAGCTTTAAGAAGCCCTGCTACTACGAGATGGGTGATATTGAATTGCCATTTAACCCTGCTGGGTCTTAGTTACTACATCTGTAAAATGAAGGTATTATAATAAGTGAATTTTGGAGAACTATTAGGCTCTACCATTCTGTTTAAATATGAGATCTCACAGGTCTTCCTACTATTAATGGAGCAAATTTTACATGGTTCTGACTAATCATAACTGGAGAAGAGTTCTTTTTCTATTAACTAAGCATATTTAAATGAGAGCTTTGCCTAGCAAATTAAGACTTCAATTTTAAAAACTACTCTACATTGATGTCAGAGAAAACTCAAGTCCAGATGAGTCTATTGATCCAAACACATATTGAACTTCACTGTCCTTATTTGAACTTGAAAGGCTGGAGAAAGAAACCTGGCAAATGCCCTGTCACTTAAAATAGCCTTTGCACTCTCTCCTTTTTTTTTTTCCTGTTTTTTTTTTCTTTTTTCTTTTTTCTTTTTTGATACAACCAAAGTAACAAAACTTACTGTTAGAATCCCTCCCTTTCTAGCACTTGTGATCCTAGGATACTTCATCTTGCTACATTATTTTTATCAAAATTAAAACCATCAGAGTGTGCGCTGGGAGGCATTGGGTACTTTGTGACCATTTGAATGGGGGCTTTTGTAAGTAGGGAACAGCTCTTCTCAAGTAGTGAGTGGCTATCGCTTGGATGCCTACAATGTAAACACATCATCAGGGCTGTGTTGTCTCAGCACAAAGTATTTTCCTTTCTCTTCTAAGTATAACAATGATACATATGGTGCCATATTAAAACGTAAATAGAATGTTAGCCTATGAAATATGGTCCTTAGAAGTACCCATTTGGAAACAGAAGATCCAGACATTCCACAGTCAGTCTCAAGAGTGTTGAATCTAGGGACTCAGCGCTCTTCTTGGAGTACAGCAGTGTATGCTCACTATACATTTGTAATTACTTGCCTTGGGCTCTCCCAGTCCTATGAGGGAAAGATTGTCAAAGAGCAGGGCAATAGTAACCAGGCATGCATAAAAACATCATTGCATTTCTGACCAGAGCACTATTTCTCTTCCACCTGGGCTGTGTGGCCATCTACAGAGAGGGGAAATGGAAATCTATAAAATCTAGAATTTACTTTTCCAAAAACCTTCCCAAGGAATAAGTCTTTCCTAAGCTGATCTCCTTCCTCTATTGTAGGTGACAGGCTATTCAGATAGAAAATAACACCCTGACTTGGCATAAGCAAGATTTCAGGCTTGTTTTTATTGCCTGAAACCTATAAGCAGGTGATACTTGATTTGCTCATTTCAGTTGCATATAGTGGTGTTACTGTGTGATATACAAAAGGATTCTTGCCTTCTCCTTTCCCCTAGTACTTTAATGAAAAGGGCAAAATCTTCTAGGAAAAGGTTTTATTTTTTCAACCTACTATTCTGAACATAAACATAGAAACCATGCTATTAAAAGATATTAATGACTGAAAAGTATTAGAGTAACCAGCACAACTACCATCTAAATTGTCTGTCTTGGACAGCTCTGCTGCAGCTCTTATTCTGGCTTGTTTTAAAAAGGCCAGCAATCTTTCCAAATTCTTAGAGTGTCAGATTAAAAGATGGCTTCTCATTTGACAAAGGAAATTAAAGTATGAAAGGACTTTCAGTTATTCATATGCCATCTCCTCTTCTTAGAATTTGTATTAAACATTGATATGATTTTTCTCAGATGAAAAGAATAGAATCTGATTTGGAAGCCAGTTTGAACCATGAGATTTTGGTCAAATAAATACATTCAGGCCTGTACTATTGTCCATGAAATGGGTATAATAATATTTACCTCAGAGTTGCTGTGGGTAGAAAGAGAAAGCATTAAATAATAGTTAGTAATGATCTTTTAACTTTTCCTTTGGATTGAAACTGTAGCTTAAAGATATATCATCTCAAAGAAAGATGAGAAATATAATGCTAATGAGCCTATTAGTCATGATCCAGTCAGAAAATCAGAAATGTTCTGAATATTTCAAATAGAGGTGAGTTTAATGCAAAACTTTGGTTACAAGATGTTGGCTGAGTGGAAGAGTAAAGGGAGAAAAAGGAGCACTATCTAGAGTCCAGAAATATGCATTTGCTATTGAGGTTTCCATCAGTGCCACTGGAGCCTGCCATTCCTTCTACTACCTCCTGAAATTTCCAAGTCTGCTGACTCTGCTGGAGATAGTAGTCACCCACAGTCACCTGCAATTGTTGGCTACTGTCCCTGCTACAGCCAAAAGTAGAAAACTGTCCTTCTTTGTCCTTGCAGTCCTGAAATGCTTTGTACTGGTAGAACTTAATAGAAACTAGTAAAAGAGTTTGAGGAATGCAGTTTCCATGCTTCCAGTCCCTCAATACAGAGTAGGGCACAATAGGGGGGAGGGGATGACTGAGTACCTGCAGACGTTATCCAGAAGAATGAATAATCATGCTAGTTACCATTGTAGCACCAAGAAGCTGGTGGCAATTCTTACTCAAAAGGATAGACTGTGTTGATTACTCCTGCCTTCCAAAATCCATTTTGTGAAAATGTCACAAAAGATATAAAGAAACTGAAAATGAGAAAGGAATGACAGTTAATTTCATGTGTCCACTTGACTAGGCCACAGGGTGCTCAAATATTTGGTTAGACATTATTCTGGGTGTGTCCATTAAGGAGCTTTTAAATGAGACTAACATTTGAATCAGTACAGTGAGTAAAGCAGATTGTCCTCCCTCATGTGATGGACCTTAAATCTGTTGAAGACCTAAATAGAACAAAAGGTTGCATAAAGGAGAAATGGCTCTTTCTGCCTGACCATCTTTTTTGGGGGTGGGGTTGGAGATGGGAGGTGGGAGGCTGAAGGGACATAAATTTATTATTTTTTTTTTTTTGAGTTGGAGTCTCACTCTGTCGCCCAGACTGGAGTGCCGTGGTCGCTCCTGGCCACCGCAACCTCAACCTGCTGGGCTCCGGCGATCCTTCCGCCTCAGCCTTCTGAGTAGCCGGAATTACAGGCGTGTGCAGAGATGAGGTCTTGCCTGCCCAGGTGGGTCTCGAACCCGCGAGCTCAGGCAATTCACTCACCTCAGCCTCCCAAAGGCGCGGGATTACAGGCTGAGCCACCGAGCCCGGCTAAGGGACACAAATCTTCTCCTGCCTTAGGGCTCAGACCTGAACTGGAACTGGAACTTATACCATTAGCTCTAATGGTTCTCGTGCCTTTTAACTTATAACATTGTTACTCAAGTGAAGAGGTTAATAATACTGGATCACATTTATTTTTCTGTTTGGTTTTTGTGATACAAACACATTGTAAATACTGCTTACTAGTTTTGAATCAACTTAAAGTTAAAAAAATTATTACGATTACATAGCAGAATGAATGAAATAAGTTTTTTCAATGAAAAAGCAAAGGTACATCCAACCAAGCTTGGGAGGGAGAAATGGAAGAAGAGAAGTCAAAGAAAATGCTTATGCATGTATTTCCTCAGTTCAGACAGTGTGAAGTCAGTGGTTCTGTCAAAAGTTGATGGGTCCAGAAACATATATTGTTTATTGTGTGCAGGGGTCCAGCCCCACAAGGGTCGTGGGCTTTCCTGAAGGAGAGATGGATAGGCGAAAGATGAAAACATTATACTCGGACACCTGCTTCCTGAACAGATGACATCCTTTATTAGTTAACAGAAAGCTTTTATACCATTCGTAAAGGGGCAAGACAAAGAAAATTCCTTCATGTACATATGCTTTAAAAGTTACCACCATCTAGCGGTCTAGAAGCGACAAACAAGCCAAGAACACTATTTACTTTTAGTTAATGAGTCTTTGTCATAAAGCCAAAAATGATAGTTTTAGTCCAAAGTCCCGAATTACAGTCCTTGAAATGTCTCAAGAAAGTTTCCAAGTGTACATTTCTCCATGCCGCAGTAGTTTTCCCATCTGGGGCTTCTATGACCTTCAAAGCTTTGTAATCGCCTTTCTTGTCCAGGTGTCTTCGT
>NW_007252873.1:183997-185199 GCF_000164805.1 Carlito syrichta
TTTTAACTCAAGCAATGTCTAGTAACTATAACCAAGTGAAAGAAAGCATTCTTGATGTGCTTCAGAGTTTAACCCTTGTATATGTTAGAAAAGGCCAAGTGGCGTAGTGGAAAAATGAACCATGACATTCTCAGGTTAGGTGTGAGTACTTCGCATAAACATGCCATTTTCTTCTTCCACAACTGCACAGAATTCTTCGGCAGTACTAAACAGCAAAGGTGGAAGACAGAAGGGCCTCAGCTTCCTGGGCCCGCCCTGCGGCCCGAAGTCTTCGGCCCACAAGGACCCTGTCAATCAGGTGGACCTCCAAGGCGGGGTCCCAACAATTGTGTCTTGTTTAGCAGTTATAAAGTTAACATACAAACGAACTAAAAAACAAAGAAACCAAACCAGATAAAGAATGAAAGAAGGTATTGAAATCAGCCTAGATTCCTCATCTTTCATATTTGGGCATACACACATAAAGTCTAAAGTTGACAAATTAATAAATGCCGTTACAAACATGTACAATCTTCCTCAGTCCAGAATTGTCATGAGTCCCAAGTGTCAGGGTCAAAATGTTAGGGTTCAAATGGCAAGTCAAAGTAATTTAGTATCATGAATATAACCACAAAAAACAAAACTGGAAATAGTTAAAATTTTTACCCCTTGTAAGTATGGCTGTGGATGGTAGAAAGATATTTTTTATTTTCTTAAATTTTATTATAATACTCTTTTGCAGTTTGATATTTTTAATATTGTGTACCTACTATAACTTTGGGATAAAAATTAATAAATATCAGGGAGATGCCCCTGTCAGTGGGGAAAGTGTAGGGAGGGACCTGCATAAAAACAGCCCCCTTTGACCCAGCTCAATTCTTACTTACAATGATTTTAGGAATATAGAGAAGCTGCGAGTATAAATTGACAATATACGTAAATGCAACTGTCTGATGAGATGGAAGCAACAGCACAGATCCCACCAGGTGCACTGCACCTAACCAGTCCTTTAGGAATGAAAACTTTCCTAGGGTGTTAGCTGTTGAAACAGCAAAGAGATTTTAGGATGGTTTAACCCTTCTTCATTCTCTTCCCAGTGTTTAATTATAACATTTAAACTCAAAAAGAATTATTATTAAAAACACAAACAAGCCGGGCTCGGTGGCTCAGCCTGTAATCCCGTGCCTTTGGGAGGCTGAGGTGAGTGGGTTGCCTGAGCCCGC